>NW_027187360.1:1549881-1621368 GCF_028583685.1 Petaurus breviceps papuanus | reverse complement strand
GGGGGGAGAAGGGGAAAACCCTAGCCCCAGGGGGGAGCAGATCGTGGGAGAGGTTACCCAGCCCCTTACGTCCTAAGCCAGCGAGGTGACTGGCACAGCCCGGGTGCTGGGCACACGGGTTCCTGACTGAGGAGAGCCTGCCAAGTGAGGTGAGGGACATAGCTTGAAAAATTCACACCGCTGGAGGGGGTGGGGGTGACTGGTGATGACTTCCCCCCCCTTTCTTCTCACGTTTTGGGGCCCCTTGTTTAGTGGGGACCTAGAGCTAGACTAGATGGCCTCGAGGAACAGTGTAGTGCTTGGAGCCCGTAGGGTTCTGACTAAGCCTGTGAACTCTTCTCGCCCCGAGGCTTTCGCGGGGAATAGATTCTGAATGGACTCTAGCAGCCTGCACTCTCAGCCGGCTTTGTCAGTTGGTTCTTCTCTGGGGTTTAAACTCAGTAGGAAACTGAAGAGAACATCGGGAGATCCCTAAGGCCAGCCACGGGAATGAGGAGAACACGAGGGTCACTGGGGAGTGAGGAGCTCCCGGGTGGGGAATGTCGGTTTTTAAAATGTATGGTTTGTTTCCCAGGTCTGGTCTTCCCAGGACCTCCGAGAGACACCCTCCCGGTTTCCCTAGTGTTTTAGAGAGCCTTAGGGGTGGGGATTTAGACATTCTTCTCAAATATCTTTTCCCAGTTCCTTAAAAGCAGAAGGTTCTTTGCGTGGAGAAAACGAGATTTAAACCCATGATTCCCTTTTCTGTGAAATAGCACACGTCCTTACTTCCACTATAAGCCCTGTCTGGATTTAAATACAGAGCAACCGATCCTGATTTTGATACTCTTGTGGTCACCCCCCCCCCAACCTATTTCCCAACCCTTTTCCTACTCGGTTCCCTCTTTCCCTCTGTTTGTGTTTTAATCACTTTTCAGTTAAGAGTAAATATTTAATTAATTAAGTAATTAAATTCAGCTTATGTGTGAATCTGGGTATTTGCACATCTGTGCATATTGGTACAACCTCTATCCACCCCATCTGCCCTTCTTCCTCCTCCAGCCCTCCCACACAATTATTCTCCCCTCTGCTCCTTTAGGGCCAGAGATTTGAGAAACGAGAGTTACAGAAAGATTCTTTTCATGTTTACAGGGAACTCCTGGTAGTAGGAGCCAAAAAGCTTTCTATGAAGCCTAGTAGCAGGTAAAAGTCTTTCTTTTGAGAGCTCCACCCCATGAACCTCTACCCCAAGAAGTTAGTATTTATTCTTATCTTGTTCATAGAAAAAGGAAATTTCCTGCAACTGTACTAACTATTGTAGAATCGGGGAGAGTTTTAATTAAATTAAAGCCATTCGTTAAATAAGGGGGGGGGGAGAACATAAGTGAAGGGCAGTTTCCCTCTATTCACTTACCCTGTTTAGTGGAAGAGAGAAAAATAATTCAAAACAACCTGTCCCAGTGTGTAATTTAATGTTCTAATAAGCAGCTGGAAGGATGATGGTGCTGGGCTTGGCTAATGAAATGTTAGACATTTACACATAAAGTATCTTCCCTCCCTGGGTAGTTCATGTACAGAAATATATGTTCTGTTGAAGTTAACTGGGGCAGGAAGGGTCAGCATGGATTTGAGGTTGTGACTGGGCATCTGGAGTGATTTTTAACATCTGAACTTAAAGTTTTGGGGGGGTTGGGATTTTTTTGTTTGTTTCTGGCTTTTTTTAATGCTGATGGCTTTTTGGTTTGTTTTTTTTTAACATGAGTATTGTAGCAACTTGACTTTGAGGAAAGAGAGCTGGATTTAGAGTGAGAGGATCTGTATTTGAATTCCAGCTCTGCTTCTTACCAGCTATGTGGTCTGAGGCAAACTAACCACTTACCTCAGCTATCAAAGGAGGGGCTTGGTCTCTTCTAGTTCTGATTCCTATGATGAGTTAGTATTGTAAGTCTTGTGTCTTCGGAGTATTTCTCTTTCAAAGAATTGGGAGTAGAGACAGCTGATTCTCCTTGATAAGCCAGTGTCCAGTATAAAAGCAGCACCCGGCTACTGTGCAGTATAACCTGAAACAAGAAGGCTGTGGATGCAATGGAAAGAACATGGAACTGGGAGTCAGGAGTCCTTAGTTCTAATTCTACTTCTGTACCATGTATCCATGTGACCTTGGACAAGTTATTTTTCCTCTGTTGACCCCAGTTTTACTATATATGCAATAACGAAACTGAATAAGACACAGGGGTCTTATTTGGGGTCCATGTCCTTTTTTTAATGTTTTGATAATTGCATTTCAATGTAATTGGACTTTAAAATCCTATATATTTCATTTAATTCATTGAAAAGTATTATTCTGATTAGACATCTCTTGGTTTCACCAGACTTCAAAGGGGCCCATGACACAAAAAATGGTTAAGAAACTCTGGATTAAGACAGGGGTCTGCAAAGTAGAGCCCACAAAGACCAAATTCAGCCTGCCTATGCTTGTATCACCTGCCAGCTGTAAATGGGTGGGGGTTTTTTTCATTTTAAAATATAAAATCTTACTTTAAAACATAAACAACATTCTTAGCTTATAGAAAGTGATCCAGATTAGAAGATGTCAGAGCTTTATTCTAGCTCCATCATGGTTCACCTCCCCATCCCACCTGCACCTAGTTTGAAATGCCCTTTGAGTTTTGGTGATATCTTCATATTACTTTCCCTTAACATTTCTAGCTCCCTTCAAATCAAACTGGTCTCCAAAGTGAGCATCCCATCTCCTATCTCCATGCCTTTGCCCCTGGAAGGCATTCTCCTTCCTCACCTTTCACTTAGAATCAAGGTTCAACTCAGGGGTCATCTCCTACCTGCCACTGGATTCCCTCTATCTCCACTATTGTTACTACTCTAGTAGACCATAAACTCCTGAAGGCAAGGACTGTCTTTCTTTTGTATTTTCAATGTCTAGAAGTAGATGCTTATTCATCGATGTCTTCCTCAGATTATCCTGAATTTACTCATTTGTATACATGTCATCTTATTAAGTGATATATATTTGCTGTTGTTGAGTATGGGTTGGTTTGGATTTTTTTTTTTCAGTCTGACTTTTCATGACCCCATTTGGGATTTTCTTAGCAAAGACACTAGAGTGGTCTGTTTCCTTCTCCCATCTTATTTTACTGATGAAGAAACTAGAGCAAACAGAGTTAAATGACTTGCCCACAGGGTCACACAGCTAGTAAATATCTGAGGCCAGATTTGAACTCAGGAAGATGGTCTTCCTGATTCTAAACCCAGTGTTCTGGCCCCTACACCACCTAGCTGCCCTTGTATACATATATGCATGTATATGTGTGTGTGTATAGGTATCTACATACCTATATACATATATACACATATATAGCAATTTACAAGCCTTATAACTCTATCAACTATGTAAATAATAATTATGCTACATATCCCTCCCCACCCCCTATTCCTAGACTGTAAGCTCTTTGACATCACAGATGGTTTTACTTCTCTCTGTCTCCCCAGCACCTAGCTCAATGGCTTGCATATAGTAGACATTTAACAAGTGTTTGTCAGACTGAGTGAATCCAGCTGTTTTCCCAGCTGAGGGTGGGGTGGCCACAGGGCAAGCTTCTTTTGTGTTTACATTGAGAATGTGGAACATTAGCCAGTCTCTCAGATTAATCCTGGACATTCCACATAACTTGGACATCCCTCCTTGTCACCATATAGTGAAAGAGCAGCAGATTGGTGTGTTTAGCTCATTGTCCCTAAGTAAAAGAAATGGCAGGTTTTACTCTTCTCCATTAAACAGCATGGCACTACACCTATTGCCCCTGCCACTTCTGTACCTGCATACACTCTTCCAGCCAGAACATGAATAGTGGATGTGAAGGGTAAAAAAAAAATGGAAAAACCATGTGTGTTGTAAGCACAAGTGGCTGGCTGGCTAACTGTAGGAGGGTTAAGATCTCCACAGGAGCCAGGACCTAAAGTGGTTGGCTCTTGTGCTTTAAAGATCCTGATTACTGTGTGTCTGGATAGTGTCATCAAGCTGGCTTAGCTCTGCCCTAAAACTGATCAAATTTGGGATGTGACTCTGGTGGCTTTCCCAGAGGTATAGGATATACCATCTGAAAGAGACCCCAATAGATGACACTGGGCCTTACCTGGAAGAACTCCCTTGCGGCTGGTAGCCATGAGCAAAGTCTGCAGAAAGTGTCCCCCAGGATCTCTTTGAATGAAAGGCGCTATCTAATTGCAAGATCATTAAGATCATTATAATTAATTGGCACCCTGATAAATGGCATGATTGCCTAATTGGGGCTGTTGCTAGGGAACCAGGGCTCATGCCATGCACTGCACCATTGCCAAAATTGAAATGGCACACCTAGCCTGCCTGAGCTTTGGACCCTGCAGTTAACAGGTAAGCCAGAGTGATGCTTTTGGCCAAGTCAAATCCATTCCCCTCAGCAGCAGCAGCAGGCATTTCTGTTGAGCACCTACTAGGTGTAGGTACAGATGGCATATCCACCCTTGGTCATTATTGCCCTGGTAGCAGAGAGAATGGTGCAAATGGAGAAAATTACATTTTTATTTTCCTTTTTGAATTTGAATTTAGTGAAGCATCTCAGTGGGCCCTAGTGACAAAATACCTAGTTGCTGAATGGTCATGTCCTTAAGCCGGAGATCGTGTCATGTATTCGAAAGAACTTGGAGTCAGAAAACCTGTTTTTGAGACCTGGCTGCATCCTTTTCTTACTGGCTGTGTGATCTTAAACAAATCATCTCCCTCCTTAAAGCCTCATCCAAGATTCCTTAGATGGTTGTTGTAAGGAAAGGCACTTTGTAAGCCATGTAGTGACCAAGAAATGGAATTGGTGATCGTTTTAAGTAAAGAATTGTCTATGATGTTCTCTGAACTCCTTTACACTGTTGTCTGTGGTCTGTGTGTGTATTGGCCATTTATATTGTCTGGAAATGGTCTTGATTAGTTTCATGTGACAATATACATATATGTGTGCATACATACGTGCATGTACATATATACATGCATGTGTGTATGTGTCTGTACACTTACACATGAAGGTTCAACCACAGAGAGAGAGAGAGAGAGAGAGAGTGTGTGTGTGTGTGTGTGTGTGTGTGTGTGTGTGTGTGTGTGTAGGGAGAGAGATATAGATAGATTTTTTTTCCTTCCCCAACTAGATTATAAGTTCCTTAATGTTAGGAACCCAGTCTTTTCTATTTATGTATAGACACCAACCTTACCCAGGCTCCTATTGGCCCAGAGCTAAGACTCAGTGTTCTAATAAACATCCATTAATTAGAGTCTACCAGATGCAAAGCATTGGATCTGGGGGAGAAAAAGTGAGAAGGAAAAGACATAGCCCCTGCCCTCCAGGAGCTTGCCATCTGTTCAATTCAATAAACGTTTATTAAATGTCTGCATTGTACCGGTGCTGAGCTTAAAGGACCTACCTCTAGGCTGGGCCAGTGCTAACATCTTGACTTTGTCTGCAACTAGAACCAAGCCCCCACTTCCACTCTCAGTTTGCCACATAGGTACAGACCAAAAAGCCACACTGCCTCGAGGCCCTGACCTGATCCTTGGCTTCCCTTTCTGGCTCTCCTATTTGTAGGGCTCTGAGTTCCACCTGAGAGCTATCGAGTTGACCCTGTTCCCAGACTCATTACAAGGAGCACTCCTATGCTTGAGTTGGTTGGCCTGGTCCATCCTCCAGGTAATGTGAGTGCTGCCCGCCCCTCAAGATGTGTTTGACCAGGTGGGAGGCCAGATGTTTGAGGAACAGGCCTGCCAAGAATCCTGCTCACTGACTGAAAATCAGTTGGGGTGGAGAGAGGAGGGAAGGGTGGAGCAGGGCCCATAGAAGGTTTGATTCATTAGGCCCAAAAGAGAAAATGAGGAGACTTCAGGAGGATTTCCTCAGCCGAAGGAAGGAGACAAGTGCCTGCAGTACTCTGGGATGTAGCCATCTCCTTTGTCCATGGTAACTTAATTCAACAGCACGTGTTTATGGAGCACCTGCCACCCCCTCCACCAAGGGCTTTTGTTCTAATGGGAGACACGGTATGTGCAGGAATAAGTAAATACATTATCATTTGAAGAAGGAGGGAATACTGCCAAAGGGACCATTGCTGAATTTCAAGGCATAAAATCATTCATTTTAAAAATATCTTTTAAATGTCTCATGTGGGTAGAGTACTATGCAAGGCAACCAATGAGATGTAAAGCTTAAGTAAGACACCATCCCTGCCTCATGGGCTGGAAGCCCGGTGGCCAGCAAAGTTCTAGGAAGAAGCAGGTAGGTGCCCCAGTAGATAAAACGCTGAGCCTGACGTCTGTAAGCCCTGAGTTCAAATCCCGCCTCAGACGCTACCCGCTTTGTGACCTTGGGCAAGTCCAGTGCTGGACTTATGTCTGCCTCAATTTCCTCCCCTGCAAAATGGTGATTTTATATTGTACATTTATGTATCATTTCTATATGTATCTTACTTTTGCGATTATTAGACACGTGACCTGCGGTTATCTAGCTAAGCCCAGACCGTGCCTGACATGCTGTTCAAGCCTTCGACCCAGCAGTATACTCCTCCTCCTCGCTACTGTCATGCCTATGTGATTCTCATCTGCACTTTCTATCTCTTGCTCTGGGAACAATAATCATTCCTCCCACTGCTTTGGCGGGGTGGTGTTGCATAGCGGCTAGCCAGCCAGGTGCTAGGAATGCTGGATTCAAATCCTGCTTCTAAGACAATACTGTCTGGGCCCATGGGTAGGTTACCCAACCTATCAGGGCTCAAGTTGCAGACAAGAAGCTGGTCTTGTTGGAAGGAGTCTATCTGGGATAGATAGCCCTCAGCTGGGGGTGGAGGGAAAGGGTGGGGTATGGTGGATAGAGCACTAGGCCTGGAGTCAGGAAGATCTGAGTTCAAATCTGTCCTCAGACAATTACTAGCTGTGTGACCCTGGGCCAGTCATTTAACCCTGTTAGCCTTAGTTTCCCATCTATAAAATGGGAATAATAATAGCACCTACCTCCCAAGGTGGTTATGAGGATCAGATGAGATAATATTGACAAAGTGTTAAGCACAGGGCCTGGCATGTAGTAGCTACTCAAATGCTTAGGGGGCAACTAGGTAGTGCAATGTATAGACTGGACCTGGAGCCAGGAAGACCTGAGTTCAAATCTGACCTCAGACACTTACTGTGTGACCCTGGGCAAGTCACTTAACCCTTCTTGCCTCAGTTTCCTCATCTGGAAAAATGAGTAGGAGAAGGGAATGGCAAATCACTTCAGTATCTTTACCAAGAAAACCCCAAGTGGGGTCACAAAGAGCTGGACATGAATGAAACAACTGAACAATTTCCTCCCTTTTTTCTTAACCCCTTTCCTTCCCTCCCTTCCCTCCTTCCTTCCACTTTTCCCTCCTTGCCTCCTTTCCCTTCCTCCCTTCTACACTGAAGAAGCTACAAGTATAACTCCCATTCTGTCCCACTAATTTAGTGTCTGGGGGTATTCTAGTTAATTGAATTTCTGATCAACCACAGCCTTGTCCTTTTCCTCTCACCAAGCCTGGTGTTGAAGATTTCCCCAAAATATCTACCTTAGCAATTGAATCAAATTCAGTGGATGCACATGAATGTGTCTTTCCTTGATGAATCATCTCCTGGACCTGGGGGTCATCACCATGAGCATTAGGGATCATCATTTGGGGTCAGGGATAAAGGAAGACAACATGGGGAAAATTGTGCCAGATCTGGACAGAGCTCAGGTCAGATTCTGGAAACTGGTTTTAGTTTACTATTGTTGTTTTAAACAAAGTTCCTGATTCCACCTCATTTTCTTATGATTTTCCTCTTCCTCTTAAGACAGTGCCAAAAGAGGGGCAGCTAGGTGGCACAGTGAATAGAGCACCAGCCATGGAGTCAGGAGGACCTGAGTTCAATTCCGGCCTCAGAAATTTGACACTTACTGGGTGTGTGACCTTGGGCAAGTCACTTAACCCCAATTGTCTTGCCTTCCCCCTAAAATAAAATTTAAAAGTTTTTTTTTTTTAAAGACAGTGCCAAAAGCAACAATACCCAACTCAGGACCCAGCTCAGGTGCTGCCTCCTCCATGACAGCTTCCAGGACTGCCCCCCCCCGCCCCCTTCAAGCACATAGTAGATGCTTATTAAATATTTGTTGAATGTTAAAGATGACTACAACAGGTCTTTAACCTTCCCAGAGACCAAATGGTATAGGAAAAGACCACTGGACTTAGATTAAGGAGAGATCTGGGCTCAAATGATGCTTCTGAGTGTTATCAGCTCTATGACCATGGGGACTCCTTGGACCTCATTATTCTCTGCTCAGTGAGAAAGTTGGACCAGGTGAACATTAAATTCTAAACTCTAAACTCCCTCCTAGCTCTGAATTCTGTGATCTGTGGGCCTCACAATAACTTTATAAGGCCGGTAGCACAAGTATTATTATCCCTACCTTACAAAAGAAAAAAACCTCCTCTCGGGTAGATTTAAGTGACTTACACAAGAGCACACAGCTAGTAAGTGAGGGGGAAGAGAAAGGGAGTATGCAGTTATTAAGCTCCCACTATGTACTAGGGACTGTGCTTCGAGCTTTATAAATAGAATAGGTGACTCTGGAGTCAGATAACCTGGGTTCAAGTCCCATTTCAAGTGTTTGCTAACTGTATGACCTTGGGCGGGTCACTTAACCCCACTAGACTTCCCATTGATCATTCTTGAAAGGAGACTGTGAACTATACAGCTTCAGAAATCCCTCTGGCTCTAAATCTGTGAAAAAATCTGAATCTGGGTGGTGCAAGGAATAGAGCACCAGGCCTGGAATCAGGAAGCCCCAAGTTCCAATCCAGCCTCAGATAACTACTAGCTGTGTGACCCTGGGCAAGTCACTTAACCCTGCTTGCCTCAGTTTCCCCATCTATAAAATGAGCTGGAGAAGAAAAGGATAAACCAGTCCAATATCTTTACCAAGAAAACACCAAATGGAGTCAGATGTAACTGAAAAATGACTCAACAACAGTAGACATATACATATATATATACACACAAACACAGATGCATGTGTGTATGTGTGTACATTTATGTATACATATATGTATATATAGGCAACCAGGTGGCACAGTGGATAGAGTGCCAAGCCTGGAGTCAAGAAGACTTATCTTCCTGAGTTCAAATCCAGGCTTAGAGATTTCCTGGCAAGTTACCCTGGGCAAGTCAGTTAACCCTATTTGCCTCAGTTTCCTTATCTGTAAAATGAGCTGGAGAAGGAATAGCAAAACTGTTCCAGTATCTTTGCCAAATGGGTTTCAAAAGAGTCAGACATGATTAAAATAACTATATAACAACAGGTTATATAGTTTGTTTATGTTATATATGTGTTTTTTGTGTTTTTGTTTGTTATATATGTGTTTGTTTATGTGTATATATGTAGGTAAATATATACATATATGCATGTGATATATTTAGCTCGATATAATTGGTTTCCTTCGTAATCCTACATATTATATGTATTTTAAAACATTATTCAGAAGGAAATTCATAGGCTCCACCAGACTGCCAAAGGGATCCAAGATGCAAAAAAAAAGAAAAAAAGGTTAAGAACCGCTGCCAAAGACCATGGATTGTCAGAGCTGGGAGGGACCTTTAAAGGATCCCTAGGAACTTGAGGCCCAGAGAAGCTGAATGATGCCCACCATAGCACACACACAGGTAGAGTATAAGCTCCCTGAGGGCAGGAACTGTCTTTTGTTTCTTGTTGTGCCCCCTGCACTTAGCACAGTGCTTTGTGCATAGTAGGTACTTAATAAATGTTGAGTGATTGATTGATATACTAAGTAGCAGCTAAGGGGTTCAAGGGATAGAGCACTGGGCCTGGAATCAGAAAGACACGAGTTGAAATGTGGCTTCAGATAGTCACTAGTTGTATGACCCTGCTAAAGTTGTTTAATCTCAGTCTCAGTTTCCTCATCTGTAAAATGGGGATGATGATATTAATATCTGCCTTCCAAGATTGTTGTGAGCATCAGATGAGATAATATTTGTACAGGGAGTAAGGAAAGTACTTAATAAATGCTCATTTCCTTCCCTCCTTTACTCCTCCAGGATCGACTCAGCCCCCAAATCCAGTGTTCTTTCCACCATCCTGTGCCACCAAAGGCATTTCACCAAGTCCCAGACACCAAAGCAAGAAGGGCCATGTAGGGTCCTTCCTGCATCCCCCAGGAAGAGCTCATTAAACCAGGGGTTTCCAGATGTTAGACTGACTCTCCCTGTCATTGCAGGTGGCTCTGCACCCCTACAAGGCTCAAATAATCCCTCCAGTCCTCCTTAAGCCGTGCAGTCTGTGCTTTTCAGGGTCAGTGATCCCTAGGGGAGAGCCCCCACTAGCGTGCCTAAGTACTGTATCTCAGGGGCGCTGAGCCAGATCACCAGCGCTGGTCCTGTTTGTCCTCGGCATCCTCATCTGAAAGATGGGCGTGACTTACTGTCTGTCACCAGCTCAGATTATCTAGTGTGTTCATGAGAGGGATGTCCATCCAGTGGAACAGGTGTCCCCGGACAGGAGGTCGGGAGGTTCGCTGACTGGATCATGCCCCTTTCCCCCTCCCTGGCTTACTCTGCTTGGTCCCAGCTGTCATGGTCTTAGCTTTCACTGCTCCCTCTCCTTCCAACGAAGCCATTAGCGTATCTGGCGATGCAGTGAATTCCTAATAGCAGCGAGGTTCTCATCGTGACACTCTATGGAAAATTGGTCACAGCTCCAGAACTACTTCTGACCTATCAGGCGGCAGGAGCTTCTCCTACCACTTTACAATCTATTTCAAGCTGCTAATTAGATTTCACAGCAAACACCGGGTTAGGAATGGACCTGTCATTCTAATTCTCTTGACTCACATTTCTAAATTTAGCCGGTTATTTGGTAAAATTGCTTCAAACGCTCTCACCCAGCTCCAGTATATGTTTCCCAAATAATTGTGAGTTTGGAGCCGTCTCCAAGGAGTGCTAATAAGGAGTTCTTCACCTACTAATAACAGGAATGTAACATGTAGAAATCGTTTATACCTCTGTGAATGGGGGGGAGAGGGAGCCTAAGTCAAAAGTAATTGCCGACATAGACAGAAGCTGGTCATCATAATTTCTTTTTTATATTCCTTGTGGAGGGTAATGGTGATTTCTCTAAGTATAAACGTTCATTCCACATGGATAAACACACACCTGCACTAGGTACCTTCCAGGAAGGAGTGAAACCCTGGGACAGAAATATCCATCACTCATTTAGAAGACTGTAGAATGGTAGGGCTGAAAGGGATGGAACTGGAAAAAAGGCATCCAAGCACTGTTAAATCTCTTCCCCTCATTTTGTAGATGAGGAAACTGAGACTCGGAGGGCCTAAGAGGTCACACATAGCTAGGAAGTCATGGAATTAGGGGTAGAATTCAAGTCCTTTAACTCTGCCTATGGAACAGAATGTGAGAGCTTAAAAGGAACCTTTTGTGAAATCATCAAATCCTACAGCACCATTCTCCTGGAGTTGTTCAGTTCAGTTGTTTTTCATTGGGGTCTAACTCTTTGTGACCCCCGTTTAGGGTTTTCGTGGCAAAAATACTGAAGTGGCTCACCATTTCCTTCTCCAGTTCATGTGACAGATGAGGAAACTGAGGCAAACAGGGTTAAGTGACTTACAGGGAGTAAAACAGCTAGTAAGTGTTTGAGGCTGGATTTGAATTCATTGAGATGAATCTCCTTGATTCAAGCCCCAATACTCTATCCACTGTGCCACCTAGCTGCTAATTAGATTTTATTGCAAACACCTGGAGTATCACTTCTCAAAGTGTGGTCCACAGGCCCTGGGCATCTGGTCAAAACTATTTGTTAAGGTCAAAACTATTTTCACAATACTGCTAAGACATTTTTAATTTCTAATATGTTAAACATCAGTAGATGTAATCTACATACACAAAAGCTCTCTGGGATCCTCAAAAAAATTCTTTACTTGTTTAATTTATTTATTTTTAGTTTTCAACATTCATTTCCACAAGATTTTGAGTTACAAGTTTTCTCCCCATATTTCCCCTACCCCCACCCCAAAATATTGATCCTACTGAATACTGTTTCCCCCAATCTGCTCTCTCTTCTATCCTCTGCCATGCCCCCTCTGACTTTCTAATAGGGCAAGATGGACTACTGTACCCCACTGCCTGTATATCTTATTTCCCAGTTGCATGTAAAAAAAAAATATATATATATATATTAACATGTGATTTTAAAACTTTGATTTCCAGATTCTTTCCCTTCTTCTCTCGTCACCCACCCCTACTGGGAGGAAAAGCGATTCAATATAGGTTATACATGTGTAATTATGCAAAACATTTCCATAATAGATATATTGTGAAAGAATGACTACTTTTCTCTCCATCCTATCCCGCCCCACACTTATTCTATTTTCTATTTTGACCTTGTCCCTTTTCAAAAGTGTTTGCTTCTAACTACCCTCCCCCCAATCTGCCCTCCCTTCTATCATCCCCCCTCTTATTCCCTTCCTCCCTACTTTCCTTTAGGGTAAGATACGCAATTTGGTGTGTATCTTATACCCTCCTTAAGCCAAATTCAATGACAGTACAATTGACCCATTCCCTTTTGCCTTCCTGTTCTTCCCCTGCATTGTAACAGTTTTCTCTTGCCTCTTTTATATGGTAATTTACCCTATTCTATCTCTCCCTATCTCCTCTCATTATATTCTTCTCTCACCTCTTAATTTTATTTTTTAGATATTTTCCCTTCCTATTCAACTGATCCTATGCCCTCTGTCTATATATACATGTACACATATATATATATATGCACACTCACATATGTATTTATATGCACATATACCCTCCTGCATAAACATATGTATGTATACATATATACATATATATTCCCTTCAACTATCCTCATACTGAGAAAAGTCTCATGAGTTACAATTATTGTTTTACCATGTAGGAATGTAAATAGTTCAATTTTAATAAGTTCCTTATGATTTCTTTTCCCTGTTTACCTTCTTATGCTTCTCTTGCTTCTTGTATTTGAAAGTCAAATTTTCTCTTCAACTCTGTTTTTTTTTTCCATAAAGAATGCCTGAAAGTCCTCTATTTCATTGAATGACCATATTTTCCCCTGAAACATTATACTCAGTTTTGCTGGGTAGGTGATTCTTGGTTTTAATCCTAGCTCCTTTGACCTCTGGAATATCATATTCCAAGTCTTTCAATCCCTTAATGTAGAAGCTGCTAGATCTTGTGTTATCCTGATTGTGTTTCCATAATACTCAAATTGTTTCTTCCTGACTGCTTATAATATTTTCTCCTTGATCTGGGAACTCTGGAATTTGGCCATGATATTCCTAGGAGTTTTCTTTTTAGGATCTTTTTCAAGAGGTGATCAGTGAATTCTTTCAATTTCTATTTTGCCCTCTGGTTCTAAAATATCAGGGCAATTTTCCTTGAGAATTTCTTGAAGGATGATTTCTAGGTTCTTTTTTTGATCATGGCTTTCAGGTAGCCCAATAATTTTTAAATTATCTCTCCTGGATCTGTTTTCCAGGTCAGTGGTTTTTCCCATGAGATATTTCACATTGCCTTCTATTTTTTCATTTGCTTGGATCTGTTTAATAGTGTCTTGCTTTCTCATAAAGTCATTATCTTCCATTTCCTCCCATCTAATTTTGGAGGAATTATTTTCTTCAGTGAGTTTTTGAAATTCCTTTTCCATCTGGCAAATTTGGCTTTTTAAGGCATTCTTCTCATTGGCTTTTTGGGCCTCTTTTGCCATTTGAGTTAGTCTGTTTTTTAAGGTGTTATTTTCTTCAGTCAGGTTGTTGACTCTTTTCATGATTTTCTTGCATCATTCTGATTTCTCTTCCCAATTTTTCCTCTACTTCTCTTACTTGATTTTCAAAATCCTTCTTAAGCTCCTCTATGCCTATAACCAGTTCATATTTTTCTTGGAAGCTTTTGATGCAGGAGTTCTGACTTCATTGGCTTCCTCCCGTTCCATGCTTTGATCCTTTTAGTCCCCAAAAAGGATTCTGTGGTCTGTGTTCTTCTACTTGTTCATCTTGCCAGTCAATTACTTGACATTTGAGCTCGTTGCCATGGTAGAACTCTGCTTCCAGAGAGGAGAGCTTGGTCCCAAATCGCTGGGGTTTTTTCACATGTTGTCAGAGGTCTGAGGAGGGCACCCTCTCTACAGACACCACACCGGCAAACTGGTGATTCTCACCCCAGGATCACCACCCAAGAAAGGGATCCAGATCCAAGCAGTTAAAAGCAAGAGCAATTACCCTCAGAATGGTCACTGGGTCCCCCTACAATCTGTAGGCCAGGAGCTCCTGAGGCAGCCACTCGGCAGACCTCCATGCCTTCGCCACCTCTTGCCCCAAGGCCAGGGGCCAGACCATGCCCTTCCTTTCCAACAGACTTCCTGACTGGTCTTTTACTTTCTTTTTGGTATTGATGGGTTGAAAAGTCTGGAAACTGCCACAGTTGCTGGTGACTCACTCTCCTGAAGTCTGCTCTGGCCACTGTTGCCTCCCTGGGGCCAAAACCATGTGGCTCACATGGGACTGTGCTTGGCTTCCAGCGTGCTGCAATGAACCCTTCCTGTCAGGCTACTGGGCTGCCCTCAGCAGGAGATTTGTTTCTCTCTGTCACTTTGTGGGTTCTGTAGCTCTAAAATTTGTTTAGAGTCATATTTTATAGGTATTATATATGGTTGTGTGGAGAAGTCATGGAATTTCCTGTTTCTACTCCGCCATCTTGGCTCTGCCCCTGATCCTCAAAAATTAAGAGTATAAGGAAATCCAAACATCAAAAAGTTTGAGAACCACTGGCCTAAAGGATGCTGGAAATCAGAAAGACCTGGGTTCAGATTCTACCTTTGACACTTAAATACCTACATGATTTACCAAGTCCCTTGATCTCTTTCAACCTCAGTTTCCTTATCTATAAAATGAGGATGATAAAACCAACCTTGCATAACAACCTTGGTTGTTATGGGGCTCAAACAATATCATGTATGTAAAGCACCTTACGAAAGTGTAGTAATGTAATAACACTGAGGCAGAGGGCTGGCCATGGAGGCTGGAAGGTCTGGGTTCAAGACTTACCTCTGTCACAGACTAGATCTGTGACTGTGGGTAAGTCACTAAATCTCTCCATGCAACTAATTCTCAGAGTTACAGATGAGTGGCCAGTATGTATCCCTTTGGGGAGCAGGGATGGGGAGTGATTTCTACACCATTCATTCCTTATGCCAACAAAATCACAGGTCACAAATCACAAGTGGAGTCAGATCATTTTCTTTCTTTTCCTGTTCTCATTATATTCAATTGAGTTCAAATAGAAATGGTCCAGAGGCAAGTTGCTGTTTTGCTTTTTTTTTTAATACTCAGACTGTTGCACAGGTGTATGAAATAACTGCTTTTTTGTAGTCGTATAAAAATATTGGTTCATGAATTTATCCTCTGGAGACTCACTGTAAACCCCTTCAGGAAAACTCCAGTAAAAGACAGAGCATGGGGATGGTACATACTTCATCTTATCCCCACATGGCTTGGATTTCTTCTTTTAGGTCTCTGTGTTTTTAGAACTTTCCATACATGTAGTTTAGTGATTATAAGTATTACAACATCTATTATATAGATTGCTTGTAAGAGTCTATGGATCAAAATAACATCTAGGTGATGGTGGGTCAGTTTTGTCTATAATAATCAACAAGCATTTATCAAGGAAGTATTAGGTACCAGACACCATACTAAGCATTGAGAACGCCAGGAGAAAAGGGAAGCAGCTACTTACTACTCTCAAGAGGTTTAATGTCAGGGGAGACTATATACATACATACATATATATACATATATATGTGTGTATACACATACAAATACACATTTCTGTCAATATATACAAAAAATAGGGCAACTAGGTGGCATATGTGTGTGTTTCATATATAGTTTGTGTGTATGAACAAAAAAATGGGCACTTAGGTGGCTCAGTGAATAGAGTGCTGAGCCTGGATTCGAGAAGATTCATCTTCCTGAATTCTAATCCAACCTCAGGTCCTTACTAGCTGCATGACCCTGGCCAAGTCACTTAACCCTGTTTGCCTCCATTTCCTCATATGTAAAATGAACTGGAGAAGGAAATGGCAAACCACTCCAGCATCTCTGCCAAGAAAACCCCAAATGGGGTCACACAGAATCAGACAGGACTAAAAACAACTGAACGAGCACAATACACAAAACAGTCACAAAGTGATTCGGCTGGAAAGAGCTAGCAGCTAAGGGGATCGGGAAAGGTCTCTTGTGGAAGGCAGTGCTTGATTTGAGCCCTGGAGGAAAGTAGGGTTTCTGAGCAGGGTTGGGGAGAGAAAGTGTGTTCTAGGCATGGGGCAAGCACAGCCAGGGCAGAGACGCAGAGGCAGGAGATGAATGTTGTGTGTGAGCAAGAGGGAGAACACCAGTTTCGCTGGATCATCGTGTGAATGAAAAGAAGTGCTGTTTACCAAGGCTGGGAAGGTTCCGATATAATTTGTACATTGTACTCAAGGAGAATGGGGAGGGAAGGTCTATGTTTGTAACATGGGGATTTGTCATATTGGTTTATGTAGGATAGGGAGCTTTGGCAGTAATCATCATTATCTTGTTCTTGTCTTTTGCTCTCAGGTTCAATCCATCAATAGGCATTTATTAAGCACCCACTGTATGCCAAGCACTGTGCTAAATGCTGGGGATACAAAAATAGAGGCAATAGACTGTCCCTGCCCTCAAGGAACTTACAGTCTAATGGGAGAGACAATATACAAATTTGTACAAAGCAAGCTTTATAAATGATAAAAAAGGATATAATTAACAGAAAGAAGGCACTGGGAGTTAAGAGGGGTTGGGGAAGGCTTCCTGTAAAATATGGGATTTTAGTTGGGATTTAGAGGAAGCCAGGGAGGTCAGTAGGTGGAGCTGAAGAGCGAGAGCATTCCAGGCATGGGAACCAGCCAGAGAAAATGCCCAGAACCAAGAGATGAAGTGAGTGTCTCATTCATGGAACAGCCCAGGAGGCAGGTGTCCCTGGATTACAGTCCATGTCAGAAAGTGGGCTCAGATAGACATGGTCCTGGGCCAGGTTTCCATTCTTGTATCCAGTGCTCTATGGGCTGTTACACAGGTGAACCAAAAATTGCTTTTTGTAGTTGAATGAATGTGTTAGGATGCTTGCTTGTCATCAGACTCACTGAATGTATTCTCGGTACAATTGTATCACTGTGCCTTGCATGTATAGAGTATGCCAAAAGTCCTACTGCAGTCTTTAGCTTTTATAGCTTTAAATAGCAACAATACATAATCATGATCGTCAGTAACAGACAGGGCAGTAGGGATGCTTTCAGGGGTTTTATACCCCGTTCTGGGTCCCTCTACCTTGACATTTTTTCTCCTGTTATCATTACTCTTACATTTCCTATTATTTGGTATTGTCATTGTTGTTATTGCACATGAGAAAATGGCCTAGAGAGCTTAGACAAGATCACACACCCAGCAAGAGTGGTGGGCATCGAGATCAAGGTCTCCTGATTTCTCTGTCTTAGCGTTCCTTCACTCCTTACCGACCAGTGGCCTAGAAAGGGAGCATTGTGAATTTTGACAATTAGAAGAGAACAATGACTCTGCCCAGGTCCAAATTGATGGCTTTTGGCCACAGAGAGGCTCTGGGGAGCCATGACTTCGTTCCAGGCCGCAGGGGCCGCTCTTGTCCACAAGTGGGTCGGTTGGCGAAGCATGACACTGGATGCAATGAGCAGAGGTGGACATTTCTATTTGTAATTTTCTTCTCCCCACCTCCTTCCCCCAAAGCACACAGGGACTGTTGAGTGGCTTTATGCCTATGCATTGGATTAGTTAAATGTAATTTTCAAGGGGAAGAGAGCAGACTACATTGCAGACATCTACAAAAGTCAGATTCCTCTGGGTGCTTTTTCCTGCAGATAAACTCATAAGGAGATTAGGTGGAGAGTACCCTTTCCAGGTATAGAATTTTAAAAATAAGCCATTGTAGGTCAGTATCTCCCAAAGTAGCCATGACAATTTTCCAAGCTCAAGGGCTGTACTAGGCTGGGGAACAAGACCTCTGGTGCCCACTCGCCACCTGCCCTGCCTACAGGCATAGATTTATGCCATCTAGGAAGGAACCCACCACTTCCTGGACTTCCAAGGTCCTTGCAGATACCCAGAGGCTTCTGGGGAAAATCTTTTGAAAATTCAGCCATCCTTGACTAATTCCCTAACTCCCTTGAACAAGTCACTTTCTAGCAAGAGACAGGGCCAGACTAACATGAAAGCCCAACACAGGATGATTCAGACCAATATATGTCAGGAGAGAACATCAGCCCAGAACCCAGACACAGAGCAAAGCAACCCAGGGGCCCTATCCAATGCAGGAGACAGGACCAGAGCAGTGCCTAGTGCAGGATGACTCAGGAACCCCATATCCATGCAACAGGAGACAGGGCCAGATCAGGGGCCGCCACTGCCTGAACCACAGCAGGAGATAAGGCCAGACAGTTCCTGCAAAAGGTGAAGCCTGTTCTTCGCCATGAAACTCAAGATTGGGCAGCGCCTACCCATGACAAGACACTTGACCAAGTTTAGAAGAGGATGTGATGAGCAGGACAGTTTTGCTATTACCAGTTAAATTTATAACAGAAGTTCACAGTTTCATATACAGTCATTTTTTTCTGTTCTTTGTATATGGAAATTTTTTTCTATATTTATACTGAAAGATCTATGAGGCAGTTAGGTGGCACGGTGGATAGAACACTAGGTCAGTGAACAAGAAGACCTGAGTTCAAATCTGGCCTCAGTCACTTGACCCTAGGCAAAGCACTAAATCTCTGCCGGCCTCAGATTCCTCAGCTGTAAAATGGGAATGATAATGGCCTCCATCTCCCAGCCTTGTTCTTTATTCTATATATAATAAGATCTCTAGAGCCAGAAAGGACCTCAGAAGCCATCCAGTCCAGCCCCATTATTTTTACAGGTGGGGAAACTGAGGCTTAAGGAGCTAAAGAAACTTGCCCAGGGTCACACAAGTAGTAAGAGTCAAAGGTTTTGAACCTAGGTCTTTGAACCTGTGCTGGATGTCGAAGTGGATAGAGCACTGGGCTTACAGTCAGGAAGACTCATCTTCCTGAGTTCGAATCTGACCTCAGATACTTACTAGCAGTGTGACCCTGGGCAAGTCACCTAACCCTGCTTGCCTCAGTTTCTTCATCTGTAAAATGAGCTGGGGAAGGAAACCCCACATGGGGTCACAGAGAGTCAGACATGATTGAAAACAACTGAACAACAATGTCTGATTTCAATGCCAGTGCCCCTTCTCTTGTGCCTCACTGAATACTTAGAGTTTACAAAGTACTTTTCATGGCAATGTAGAGTTGTGGAGAGAGTGATGCAGGTACCATCTTCTGCATTTACAGTGAGGGAATTGACTTGCTCAAGGTCACGCAGTCAGAACTCAGACCCTCAGGCAGCCTGACTCCAGTTCCAGAGTTTTTTCTGCTATACTTCGCTGTAATCTCTTCTAGCTCTTGGTATTCCAAGATTCGCTGGCAGGAGGAGAAGCTGATGTTAGTCAAAGATGGAGCCTGGAAGCAACTTAGTGGTGAGGGGAGGTCGAGGGCGGGCGGGCAGTGGATAGAATGCTGGGCCTAAAATCAGAAAGACATGAGTTCAAATTGAGGCTTACACATACCATATTGTGATCCTGGGCAAGTCACTTAACTTTTATTTGCCTCCGTTTCCTTATATGTAAAATGGGAATAACATGGTGGTGGTTGTCCTTCCTGCTCAAAGAGGACCAAAATGGCATCTCTGTGATGGGGTCAGGGTCTGACTATGGTTGATCAGACCAACATGAGGCCGGAAGGCTCTACCCCAGGTCAGGTACAAATAGTTCATGTGAATAATAACAGTACCCGACTCCCCACCTCCCCCAGGTTGCTGTAAGGATCAGATGAGATAATAACTGAGAGGTGCTTAGCACAATGCCTGGCACAAAGTCAGGGCTGCGTGCATGTTATTATTCATCACCAGGAGGTATTCTTAACCTTTTAAGCACTCTTCGATATCCCTCTTTTGTGCAAGACCAGGAAAGAGGCAAATTCATCTTAGGAACCCCCAAACTGCCCTTCTGCTCCCTCCCTTCCTCCCTGTCCCTTAAAGAACAACTTTCAGATCCTTCATTTGCATTGTAATGTCAGTGACTCATAACATATGACCCTCCTCGCCTCCCCCTTCCCAGGAGACTTTGCATTTTGGCAAGGATCAAAGCCCTAGAGAGAGGGAGAGATGCTCTGATGTTGAAATGTCAGGCGTCAGCCGATGGATGGTTTGGGGATAGACATAGGCCGCGCCCCCTAAAATCTTACCAGTGAGGTGTCGTGTTTGTATAATCATCCCTTCCTGTTTAAATGAATAGAGATATGCTGATTGCAAAAGTAGATGAGAAGGTTAGTGATTATCCTCTGAACACCAGGACCTAACTTGTCTCCTGAACTTTGCCGTTTCCTTTCCCCCACCCTGGAGCGCTCTGGCCAGTGCTGGAGAGGGTAGTGACTTCCCAGCTCCAGCACTGTAGAATGGGTGTGATCTGGGCCATGCAGGTCAGAGTGTGATTCAGTCATCCTCAGAGCCCCACACACACAAGGCATGGTGGGGCTTGGCAGTGGGCAGACTGATAAAGATGCAACTACTTCCAAACCTGGCCCCCAATTTTGCCACACAAGATTATAGGATTTGGAGCTGAAAAGGGCCTTAGAGAGAATCTACACTAACTGCCTGGTAGTGAAGGAAACACATGCCCCAGAAGGGAAGGTGATTTGCCCCAGGTCACAGGGAAAACCTTGGATTCATGCCCAGATCCTTTAACTCCAGACTCAGGGTTGATTCTGCTGTTCCAGGTTTCCCACATCTTTTTTGAATCATGCTCCTTTTAAGTTGTCCGGCGTGGAAGCCCAAAATATTGGGAAGAATCCATTCAGAATCAGAGACTTTAGAACTAAGATTCCTTAGATCTAGTCCAAGCTTCTTGTTTTTTACAGATGAGCCAACAAGCCCAGGTTGGTTAAGGGTCTTGACAGAGATCACAGGAAGAGTTAACATTGGAATTAGCATGAGAACCCAATCATCCACTGAGAAGTCCAACATTCTGTGTCATTTTACCTGACTTTCTGAACAGAGAAATGGAACATTTGTCCCTGAGCAGGTGGCAAGTCCATGACAACTTTCCTGGGCATAGAACCCAGGAGTCCTTATTCCCAGGTTTTTCTAGTCACTGGCTAGCAGCTTCAGAAAACCCAAGTTCGTATTCAGGCCCAAATGCTAACTATATGCATGACCTTGGACAGGTCATTTTTAACTCTCTGGGCCTTAGTTCCCTTATCTGTAAGATGGGGGGTGATCTAGAGCAGGAATTCTTAACCTGGGATCTTCAGGCCTGTGAACTTAGATGGGGAAGAAAAATGCATCTTTATTTTCATTAACCTTCTAATGAAATTTAGCATTGCCTTTAATTATGAATTTTTAAAAAATAATTCTGAGAAGGGGTCCATTGTCTTCGCCATAGTGGCAAAGGGGACCATGACATTCAAAAAGGTTAGGGACATCTTCTCTAGGTAATCTCAAAAGCCACTTCCAGCTCAAAATCCCTTGAGATGGAGTTGATATAAGGGCTAGCTGCCCCACTAAGGGAAAGGGGAACTCTGGGTCAGAGGTAAGCAAAGCAAGACTGGGCACCAACTGGCATTTTCTTAAAAGGGACTCAAAAATCAGAGAATCCTTGTGCAAACCTCTCCTAACGTGGCTTTGGTCATCTCTAGCAGTCCACATGGGAATCCCCTCTGAGCAAGACTGTTCACTGTTTCAGAAGGGATGCCTTCCCCCTCTTGACCAAGCTCTGACTAGCAAGGCCTCCTGAGGGCAGAGCAACCTAGTAACCTGTGCCTGGCCCCTGCTAGTCTTGCCAACCTGACCTTTTCCCCACCTATGACTTCATCTATTTAAATATATTTCCTCATCTGTAAAATGGGATAATGATTTCCCTCCCCCTCTCCACCTCCCACCTCTGTCTCATGAGATCATAGGTGCTTTGTAACCATGCAGTATTCTACAGATAGAAGGTGGCATTTGGGGTTCCCCTTGCTTCCCCCTGGCTATGACTCCTTCTCTGCAGGTTCAACATACCTGCTCTTAAATTCTTCCATTATTTATACCCCCTTTGCCCTGGGGTCCTAACTTTGACTATCCTCCTTTCAGCCTTGAGTTAATGCCCCCCCAACACACATCTTTACCCAGACCAACTGCGCCTTCCGCTTCCCATCTTGGGTCTTGTTTCTCACTTAAAATGCCCTTTTCTCTCCATCTCCCCTCTATTGATATTATACTTATCCTTCAGCTCTCTTCCCTATCTAGTATTATGGACAGATCCCCAGCCCTTCCCCAGAAAGACCTGGGTTCAAATTCTGCCTCAGACACTTAGTAGCTCTATGACCTTGGGCAAATCACTTAACTTCTCTCTGCCTCAGTTTCCTTCTATATATAATGTAAGGGTTGGATTTGATGATCTCTAAGGTGTCTTTCAGTTCTAAATCTGGCAATCTGCTGAAGCCTATAGACCCCTCCTCAGATTGTTTTTAAGTGTAAAAAATGTATAGGGTTATGAAGGAAGCCAGTTAGATTGAAATACAGTTATTAGAATGTTTTAAAAAAAAAAAGGCAAGTTCACAGATTTCCTCCACCCCACCCCATCTAATCCTCCCAAGCTGGAAATTATTTTTCCCTCATTGAATCTGATAAGCTTTTTTTTTTTTTTGGTGGGGATGGTTGGGAGTCCAGACCTATGATTTCCTTATTATAAAGAACTCCCAAGAAACTCACTCTACCAATGCAGATCAATAACTTTTCTTAAGAATAATTTTATTCATGTTATATTTCTGTGTTCATGTCCTGTTGCCTTTGTATTCCCAAATATCTGATGCCACCTCACTATGTCAGCAAGCACGATATTTTGCACATAGTAGATCTTCCATAGATAGATGTTTGTTGAATGAGCGAGTGAGTGAGTGCACAGTCTGACTCACTGTGCTGTTGCAATGCCCGAGTGGTCTGGCTAGGCAGGGATAGAGGGCCCGTGCAGGGAGCCCACTACTGATGCCCCTCACTCTGGGCATGCTGAGTCTGGGTAGGTAAGAGATGGGAGAAGGCTATGGTTCTTCTGTTCCTTGGTTCCTGGTTGGGTTTTGTTTTTTGGGGCTGTTCTTTTAATTCTCCCCCGCTGCCATCCAGGGCCAGGGAAGTCACAGCCCTGCCTGAGAGAGAACCACTGCCTGTAACAAAGGGAGGATCTGGGAAGCCTGACAGATGCCTGCGTGTCCTCCTGAGTCTAGACAGGATTCTGGATGTGAGAGGTTTTAGATCTCACATCCCCCTTCCTCCTCTGCCTTTCCCTGTTCCCTCACGCTGTTTCTCTTACCTGAAATACCCTCCCCTATGCTCATCTAAAATCTTTTCTGGCCCTTCGAGGCCCGAGTTCTCACCTGGATCTTGGTTCTAGTCCTGGCTCTCCCTTTAGCTAACTGTGGGGACATTATTTTTCCTCCCTGGGTCTTAGTTACCTCATATGTAAAATGAAATGGTAGGGTTTACATGATCTCTAAAATCTTTTCCTAACTACGACATTTTCTGATGATCTGTCATTATAATCAGCCAACAAGCACATGAGTGCTTATTATCCTTTCCTGTGGTAAGCCCTGGGCCTATAAAGACAAAAGCAAAGCAGTCCCTGCCCCCAAGTAGCTTATATTCTACTAGAGTAGGTTATTCTGTGTAAGGATGGATGAATGCCCCCTCCCCCTGCCTTGCCCACCCTATCTTTGCTTGCTCTAGGGAACTCCTTCAATGCAGTATCCCTGTTGGGATCCATGTTGGGGTTAGGATAGTGGTTTCTGTGGGCCCTTTGATTGCACCTGATTTCCTTAGACGGTGCAACTCTGCCTTACTTAAATCTAATTCAGTTGCAAGTCAAGGCATTGCCCAATGATTTCCAGGACCAAAAACAACAAGATTTCCTTAGATCAGTGATTCCTTAGATCAGAACATTTGCATCTTGGGCCCCCTTTGGCAGTCTGGTGAAGCCTAGGGACTCCTCAGAATGTTTTTTAATGCATAAAATAAAATGCAAAGGAAATTACAAAGGAAACCAATTTAATTGAAATATAGTCGTCAGAATGTTTAAAAAAAAAAAAGCCAAGTTCATAGATCTGAGAACCCTTGCCCTAGAAATAGCTCTAAATTTCAAAAACATATTTGCTAACATGTGGTAGGTGCAAACAGTGCCATGTGAGGCTGGTGACAGGGGCACAGGGCGGGGAGGCAGATAGCCAGAGCCAAAGTTGCCTTCATGGGAAGAAGCTTCCTCCTCTATCTCATTTTCTCCTTACCCTCCCTTTGCCATACTGGCCAGGGTATTCAAAACTAGTTAATCTGCCCTTTTTAATTTTAGGGAATTTATTAATAAGTATTTCTAGTTCATTCTGGCTTCTGCTGCCTAAAAGGAAAAAAACAATACAGTATAGAGGTCTGGGCTGGGAATCAGAAGGTCAGGATTCTAGTCCTGCTGGGTGACCTAAGGCAAATTACTTCCCCTTCCTGTCTTCAGTTTCGTCTATAAAAATCAGAGGATTAGACCATATGATCTCTGAGGGTCCTTCCAGCCCCTTTTCTGTTCTCATTTTGTGTTCTGTGATCTCCCTCCTCCCCCTGCCATCAGGTCTGACAGTGTTGTAAGGTCATTCCAAGCTCTGACATTGTGTTCTAAGGGTTCTTTATGCTCTGATGTTCCATGTTCTAAGAGCCCTTCCCTCTTTGTCATGCTGTGTTCTAAGGGCCTTTCCCTCTCTGACATTCTGTGTTCTAAGGGCCCTTCCCCTTACAACAGTCTAGGAATCAATCATGAATTTCTGCATAGAAGTATTGAAATCTATTTAGAAGGAAAGGCTCCATAAATACCAACTCTTGTCCCTCTTGACATTTCTCCAGGTTAAATACAGATGCAGGAGCTAATTTTTCTCTAAATATTGGGAATTAGCTATTTCCAAAGGCCTTGTACTGGGATAGGAAGCCTTGGGCTTGAAAGAAGATGCCAGCACTGTACTCAGAGAGGGGACTGATTGTGTGGTTCTGAAATTGGCTCCTGGGAACAAAGCTGTGCTATTTGCCTTTTGGATGGAATATCAAGTTGGTTTTGCTGAATGGAATTCAGTGTAGGTCCTTTTAGTTCAGCCACTTTGAATCTCACAAAAAGGCGGCTTCCCTTGTGTCATTTTTTTAATTGATTTCCACCACATTATTACAGTGAGCTGGCATTCGGACAGGGAAAGCCATCCTTGGGAAATTCATCAAAAATTGACTCATTGATCACTTGATCTCATGTAATAATTAGCACTTGTTAATCTTTATCTCATTGCTACTGGTTCTCTGGCTAAAGTTAGGGGAAGGAAATCCCATTGATCCTGAAGAATCCCAATGGAAATTTTTATCAGTTCCCAAGAGGACAATCTCTCCAGAAGGATCAGTCAGGTGACAGGGTTATACTTTGAGTACATATCTCAGCCCTTCTCCGCATTAGCCTTTAAACACACCCCTAGCCACTGAGACCAGGAAATTCGTTGTCCATGCTGTGTCCCAGCTTAGAATCTAGGTGCACTGGGGTTAGAAGGGACCTTAGAAAGAATCTGTTGCAAATTCCACGTTCTACAAAGGAGGAATCCGAGGTACAGAGAGAAGAGGGCTCTTGCCAAAAACCATGCCTGGCAAATGCCACTGGGATCCCTTAGGTCATTCCAGCTGATTTGCATTGCTTAAGGCATACTTTGGGATCTGATAAGCTACGGTTTTGTCCTTAAATTCTAAAGAGGTCTGTTTCTCATCATAAGTGTGTCATGCTCATTTCAGGAAGGATGTTGACATCTCACAGACCTGTCCTATGTTATAATGCTTTGCTAATAATAAAATCACTTATGTAGAGCACCTTCCCTCTGGAGAACATGAAGCAGTTGCACATCTCTGCTGTCTTTTGTCCTCACAGGGGCCCCATGAGTGATAGGTAAGGACAGGTGTTTCACAGATGGACAGCAGAGAAGCTGTCACTTGCCCAAGGTCACAGTAAGCCAGCTGTAAAACCTTGACTCCTTTACCCTTTTTTGGGGGGGGGGGGGAGGGCTCTGCTTCATTCCCTTTAGGCAGAAGAAACAACCATACATTTACTCCTGGGAAGACACTTGAAAGTTCATTTTGATAAGAAGCAGAATGTCACATGACAGAACAAGCAGGCTCTGTTAGCAAGGGGAAATTCTCCAGTTATAATCCCTTTGCATGTCCTATCCTTGCTGCTATAGCTTTAGACCTGAATTTGGAGGTAGGAGAACACAGTGATTGGACAATATGGACATAATTATGATTATGGATTATGTAGTACTCTTTTTTTAAGTGTTGATATTTTGATTTTTATATCACCTTCATTTTCCAATATGTGCCTCCCTTGATATCCATTTCTTATTAAAAAAAAAAAAGAGAAGGAAAGTTATCTCTTTTATTTTAAGCATAACAACCAACACATAGAGTCCAATGATGTTTTCAATATTCCAAAACCACAGTCTTATGCCTTTACCAAAAAGGGAGGGAAAAGATTGCCTGTTGCTTTTAGGGTCCCCAAAGCACACTCTTTATATATATATTTGGATAGTATTTTCCTTTTCTTTTTTTATTTAATAGTATTTTACTTTTTCCAATTCCAGGTAAAGACAGTCTTCAGCTTTCATCTTTTGAAAGATTTTAAGTTCCCAATTTTTCTCCCACCTTCCTTCCTCTCCCCCCTCCCTGAGACAGCAAGCAATCTGATATAGTTTATACATGCCAAAGCACGCCAAAAAACAAGAAACTTATGAGATAGGCGCTATCTATGTTTTATTATCCCTACTGCAGAAATCGAGGTTCCCAGAGGCTTCCAGAAATCAGGGCTTCCCCAGGGTTTCCCACCTAGCAAATGTCAAAGCCTGGATTTGAACAGTTCCTCCAGCTTCAACCCCAGTGTTCTTTCCATTGCAACCATGCCAAGACCTTGATTTCTTCTTTCCTCTATCCTTTGACGAGTGTGTCTCAAAAGTCTGCTTGTCTAGAAACAAGTGGCTTCTCATGTTGGGCAGTTAGGGCATCACCAGACCCTGCAGATGATTGGTGGACTCCAGCAGGGAGGGATCCTTGGTGTTGTCTTGGGAAATTGAGCAAATTTCTGCCCTTTGTGGACTTGGGTGGGCTGTGGCTTACTTATCCTTTTCAAAGAATTTCGTAGTTCATGCAAAAGGATTTCCTAAAAATTATTTTTGGTTTATTTTTGCATGAATATCTCTCTTCTTTATTCACAGATCTGAAATAGGAGAAGATAAAGAAAGCAATTCAACCTCCCGGGTTTCACAGGAACCAAATCAACGAAATAATGGCCCCCTACACCCTTCTCCTGGGCTTATTTACTGTAACTGTATTCTCCCTGCTGGACAGCAGTTCAGCCTTCCTGTCAAGCCAGCGCCTCAAAGGGAGGTTCCAGAGGGATCGGAGGAATATCCGTCCAAATATCATCCTTGTCCTGACAGACGACCAGGATGTAGAGCTTGGTAAGAGACCCCAGACACTAGAGTGATTCTGCTAGTCCAAAAAACTGCAAACCATCTCTGGCAGAGTTCTAGGCCATAGCTACACAGCACTCCCAAGTGAAGCTGGGCAGAATGATCTGGTTCCAAATTCACTTGAATGGCAGACAGACAGACAGAGGTTTGTCTCACAAGTAGATCTGGATTCAGATGAAGCACTCTGCCTTGGAAGGTAGACTTTCCACTTGTTCTCCCTCCTCCCAAACCCCTAGCCCTCTCCTGATGAAAATGTGCTTTATTCCTCAGGGGTTGGGGGGGCTCCAGGCTGGGAGGGGGAGCTGTTGATGGTAGCAAGCATTGACCAGCTGCTACTGGCTTCATGTCCTTACCTTACTTTTCCCCTCCCCACAGAGACAGGGTTATGCCTAGCTTGAGATCAACCAATTTGGAAATTGACTGGTAGTTATCCACCAGCCTTCTGAAGACCCCCCCCCCCCCCCCCCAGCTTGAGATGGCACCCTTTGCCAAAAGTATGACAGGCAATCCAAATGAAAATCTGCTTGGTCACACTCTCTCCCCAAATGCAAATTTCCTTAGTTATGGAATGAAATAGAATAAGCATTTATTAAGCACCTATTGTATGCCATGCACTAAGCCAAGTGCTTTTACAGATACTGTCTCATTTGATCCTCACAACTCTGGGAGTAGGCACTCTTAATTATTTCCATTTTACAGGTGAGAAAACAGAGGCTAGCAGAAGTTAAATGACTTGCCCAGGGTCATGTCTAAAGCTGGATTTGAACTTGGATCTTTCCGTCTCCAGGTCCAGCACTATCTGCTGCGTCGCCTAGCTGCTGCTGGCTTTAACTCCACCCCTTTCTGAAACCCTTATCCAATAGAAAAAGGAGAAGCTGGTATTTTAGCTGCAGAGAAGAGGTGATTTCTATGAAACCAACTCATTTCACATAACAACGTGTGTTAGTGATCATAGGAGTATATTTTCCCAGAAGAGTTTTTATGAGTAAAGAGAATTTGCAGAAAGGAAGCAAGTAGCACCCAGAGGGTGTTTTTGATAATCCTGACATACAAGATGCAGACCTGCCAGGCAGTAGTTAGTGTTTAAGGTTACTCAGGTTCTAGAATCATGACAGGCATTTGCAGTGGGGCAAGTTTCCTGCTTCCAAATTATCTTCAGTCCCCAATAACATTGCCCACTATAAGTGTTTAATAAATATCCAAATGAATGAACGCAGGCAGAAGTATTCTCCTCATATACAATTTATGTATATAAATACATAAATTTGTGGGTCCCAGAGTATGGCTACCAGGGCCACCTGTGGGTTACAAATCATAATAACTCCTGTTGGAGTTTATTGAGTAGAGACAGATGACATGGTCAGAGTTTTAGGAATATCACTTTGACAGCTGAATAGGGAGAGATGTGAGGCAGAGAAGCCAACCAGGAGCCTGTTGCAATAGCCCAGACATGAGGAAATAAGGACCTGTACCAGGGTGGTGGTGGTGTCAGGAGAGAAGGGGCATGGGATCATACTTTGGAGACCTGGGTTTGAAAATTGACTAGTTGTATGACAATGGACAAGTCACTTTGACCACATGAGCCTCCATTTCCCCATCTGCAAAATGGGGACAAACAGTAATCCTGCCACTCACCTTCACAGGGTTGTTCTAGGGCACGTACTTTTTGGAAACTTTATTGCAACATAGAATTTCAAGTGTAATAATAGCACCTCCCAGGTTGTTGTGATGTGCCAATGAGATGATGTGTGCAAAGCACTTAGCACAACTTATTTTTTAAGCACATAGTAGGTTCTTAATAAATGCTTATATTTAATCTTCTTCCTAAAGCCCTTCCTAACCTGTCCGTTTTCAGCCTTCTCCCACCTTACTTCTGTCTATATAGTCTGTGATCCTTTAACACTGACCATCTTGCTGTTCCTTGCCCAAGACACACCTTCTCCCAATTCTGTGTATTTCCCCTGGCTGTTGCTCCTGCCTGGAATGCTCTCTATCCTCAGCAGCGCCTCCTGATATCATCACTCACATCCCCAATAAAATTTCACCTTCTGTAGAGAGCCTTTCCCAGTCCCCCTTAAGAATACAGCCTTCCTTCTAAGATTACCTCTCATTTACATTCTGCATAGCTTGGTTGTATATTGTCTCCTCCATTAGACTGTAAGCTCCTTGAGGGCTTTTGCCATTCTTTATAGCCCTAGCACTTAGCCCAGAGCCTGGCACATAGTCAGCTCTTATGCTTGTGGGCACATAGTCAGCTCTCATGTTTCTGGGCACGTAGTCAGCTCTCATGTTTGTGGGCACATAGTCAGCTCTCATGTTTGTGGGCACATAGCTCTCATATTTGTGGGCACATAGTCAGCTCTCATGTTTGTGGGCATATCGTCAGCTCTCGTGTGTGGGCACATAGTTAGCGCTTATGTTTGTGGGCACATAGTCAGCTCTTATGCTTCTGGACACATAGTCAGCTCTCATGCTTGTGGATTGATTGGAGTGGGGCACCAATCTGATTCTCATCCCCTGTGAGATGCACATGTCAAGCTTGAAATAATGCACCAGTCAGGCCCTTGGCAGGTTTTGCCTTGCAGCTGTTGTCCAGAACCAGCTAGCTATGCTTGTAAGAGGAAGGGAGTTGTGGGCGTGATCTGGACAAAGGAGCCAGAGAAAAACCACAGTAGGTTTTTGATCCAGCAAAGGTTCTATTCCTCTTGTAAGTTCTCAGTATCCCAGGCTTCAGATCAGTGCCCTAAAGTGTTTCTTCCTAACAGATAAGCCAGAGCTTTGTAGCAGTTGAGCTGACTTTGAAGACGGGTTGAGTTCCTTCTAGGAGGTGGAGAAACGACAATGCTTTTGAAACCACAAGACAGACTCAGTTCAATAATGCATGTCCCAAAAAGCTGAACCCATTAGCTCACAGTCTGGTGCAACTTGCAGACCAGAGGGTGGTCCTAAAAAATTTATCATCTGCTATTTTCTGCTCCTCTGTGATGCGGCTGCACTACTCCTCTGGGTTAGAGCCTTCTTTTCTAAGATAATCCAAGGCCTCTTTCCAATTTCAAGCACGGTGAACAGCTGTCCACACCAATTAAGATCTGGCTGGAGCAATGGCACCTGATAAAGCTGAGATTAGAGATTCTTCCTGTTCCCTTAATTGATGTGGGTGATTTTTTTTTTTGGACCACATTTTTTATTCTTTTGCTTCAAGTGGTGGACAAACCACCCCAGGCAGTTAATCGGGATTGTCACAGGGGTTAATTCTGAGCATGTCAGAATCACTCAGCTCTCTGCTTGTTGGTCAGTGAGCTGCATGAGGCTAGATTTCCAGAAAGGTTAGGAAAATTCCCTGTTTGAATGATCCTCAGGGACCTTTACTTTTTCAGGCAGTTCTCTTTAGCTAAGAGGTTAAGAAAGAAAGACAAGCACACTAGAGCAGTCATTGAAAGGGATTTTACAAAGGTGTAGACAGTGCCACAATAATAGCTAAATATATTTTGCAACTTGAAGTTTCCCAAGCATTTTACTCACATTCTGTCTATTAAGAATCAATTATGATTCTGACAACGATCTTGTAAGGTAGGTATTATTAATATTCCCAATTCATAGATGAAGAAACTGAGACTGAGAGGGTAAATGGCAGCCTAGAGTCACACAGGTAGCAAGTGTATAAAGAAGAATTCGTATTGGGTCTTCCTGACTCCAGGCCCAATGCTCTATCCACTCCCCCATGTTGCCTCAGAGGAACCAGATATTATGGGCTTAACTGAGGCCAGGGAGTGGTTCTGGGAAATGATTGGGAAACAGAAGAACAGAGTATTGGGAGGGTTAAGTTTCTAGTCTTAAGGCTGTCTTTTTGAGAGGGTTTTAATTCTCTCAGACACTAGAAGTACACTAGAGAAGAAAAAAAGAAAATCCCCATCTCTCCTCTTGATGCAGCAAACAATGATGAAGAACCAATTATGTTCTTACAGAGCTAGGTAAGGGGCATCTGTGTCCTTAAGGACCTTAGGGTAGGAGAAAGATAAGCTATGTGTACAAATAAATACCATAATGTTCTGTGAGAGTATATAGAAAGAAGAGATAAGTGAGATCAATTAGAAATTTACATTTTAAAAGAATTCTTTGCTTTGGGGGGAATTTTGTATAATCTCACCTTTTATGTGCATAATCTGTTTACAAATATGTCAATATTTGACAGATTGGTCTAGTTTTGAGAATGTTAAGAGGTGGTTACAGGCCTGAGACTTCGCACTACAGCCCTCTCAGGTTACCAGGAACAGATTTGCCCCTTTTTAGAGCAAGTCACTTCCCTCTCTGGCCTCAGTTTCCTGGTCTGTAAAATTGAGGACTAGATTATCTCTAATGCCCTACCACTGCCAACCTTGTGTGAGTCACCGCCAATTAAAGATTCATCCGAAAGAGAAAGCATCTCTGAAATGCAAATAGGTGGAAACTTATACATAAATAGATCCCCTCCCTCCCTATTCACATCCAATTCTTCATGACTTCTTAGTGGAATTTCCTTGGCAAAGATACTGGAGTGGTTTGCCATTTTTCTTTTCTAACTGATTTTACAGATGAGGAAACTGAGGTAAGGCTAAGTGACTTGCCCAGGGTCAAACAGCTAGTCAGTGTCTGAGGCTCAATTTGAACTCAGGTCTCCTTCCTCACTTCATACCTGCACTCTATCCACCGAGACACCTAGCTGCTGCCTCCTTCCTCCCTCCCTAGGATGCTGAATACAGTGGGGAATACCCACATTGTTTAGTGCTTCTCACCAAATACAGAAGTACAGTCATAGTTCTGAATTCAGTTTAAATCAGCAAAAAAGATATTAAATATCTTCTGGGGTGCTGTGGTGCCATGATACAAAGACAAAAATGAAACAGTCTAAGTCAGGGGTAAGGAAGACCACAAGGCTACACGTGGCCCTCTAGGTCCTCAAGTGCAGCCCTTTGACTGAATCCAAACTTCACAGAACAAATCCCCTTAATGAAAGGATTTGTTTTGTAAAACTTGGACTCAGTCAAAAAGCCTCACCCAAGGACCTGGAAGTCCATATGTGGCCTGGAGGCCTCAGGTTCCCCACCCCTGATCTGAATCATCAAGGAAGTTACCATCTCCTGGAAATTAATTGATAAGCACTTATTAAACACTCATTGTATATTAGACTCGGGATAGTAAGATAAAAATGAATTCATTCCTGCCCTCAAGGAGCTTACATTCTAACAGGGGAGAGAACTTTTACACACACACATACATACATACATACATACATATATACATACATATGTGTGTATATAATATGTATATATATGTATATAGTATGTATATAATATCCACAAAATGAATACAGGGCAGTTTTGAAAGGGCGTATACCAGAAGCTTGGCAAAGTGGTGTATCATGAAGGGCTTCATAAAGGAGACGCTTGAGCTGAGTCTTGAAGGAAAGTAAGAGATTCCCAGAAGTGGAGTGACAAGGGAGAGCATTCTGGGTCTGGCGGGGAGGCAGGGCAAAGGCAAGGAGAGGAGAGATGAAGTGTGTGTTTGGGGCAGCCAGTCAGGCAGTACAGCTGAGCTGCAGAGTGTACAGAAAGGAGAAAGAACATATCTAAGAACACCGGAAAGGTAGTAAGGTAGGAGCAAGGGAGTGATGTGGCTGTCATACCTGGGCTTGGGGACAGGCATTTTGGCAGCTGTGTGGAGGTTGGATTGGAGAAAGGAAAGGCCAGAGGCAGGAAGACCAAAGAAGAGGCTTCTGCAGTAGTACAAGTGGGAGAGCATAAGGCCTAATCTGAGGTCGTGCCTATGTGAGTAAAGAGAGAGCATATTCAGGAAACACCTCATGAATGTGTAGGTGTATACATATAATATATACACATATATATGTGCATATTCACACACAGAGGCAACGAGGTGCCACATTGGATAGAATGCTGGTCCTGGAATCAGGAAAATTCATCTTCCTGAGTTCAAATCTGGCCTCAGACTCTTACTAGCTGTGTGACCCTGGGCAAGTCACTTAACCCTGTTTGTCTCAGTTTCCTCATCTGTAAAATGAGCTGGAGAAGGACATGGCAAACCACTCTGATATCTCTGCCAAGAAAATCCCAAAAAGAGGGTCATGAAGAGTCAGACATGATTAAAAAACAACTGAACAACAAAATGTGTACATATGTCTACATATAGTGTGTATATGTATATATACACATGTATATACATAGAAATAGGTAGTAGATATATATAAAATATAATTGTATATCAGTATAAGTGGTTTCCTTTGTAATCCTGTGTATTTCATTTTATGCATTTAAAAACATCATTCTCAGAAGGGGTCCATAGGCTTCATCAGACCGCCACTGGGGTTCGTGCCACAAAAATGGTTAAGAACCCATATCTTAAAGGCAGTCAGGAGGCAATGAAGTTGTCTTGAACAAGAATGGGACCTGGTCAGACCTGTGCTTCAGGCCTATAAGCATGGCAGCAGTTTGGAGGATGGATTCCAGAAGGGAGATTTTCCAAACAGGGAGACCAATTATTAAGCCATTTGCAGTGTTCCAGGTGAGAGATGAGGAGGCCCTGAGCCCAAGTGGTAGCCATGTGGGAAGAAGGAATGAAAAAAATGTGGTTCAAATACACTTAGCTGTCAAAAACTTCATTACCATGGGTAGAAATAGCATTGGTTAGTAATGTACTTTGACAATCATTTCCTTATTCCTCTCCACCACCCCCCTCCCCAAGGCAGGTGAGTCCATTGTGGTGACTCTGCCTTGACCACTAGGGAGATGCCCTGCCTTCTGCTACAGAAGCCCAGGGTGGTACCCTGCCTCAGCCTGGGTGGCACCTTCCCCTGTTCCCGGGGGACTAGAACAAAGGATTCTGGGTAGTTGAGCCTCCCCTCAGCCAGGGTTGGCCCTGCTCTCTACACTCAGCATTTCCCAGATCAGTCCGAAGTGGTTTACCAGTCTATAAAACTTTGGTCCTTAGTTCTTAAAACCTACAACCTGAAAAAACAAGCAAACAAAAACCTCCCACCTCCATCCTGCCCCTTCTATACCTAATTTTAGTCTTCTTTCTGGCAGATTTGATGCCACTTTGTAGTAATGGAAAGGATACCTACCAAAAATCATCTAGTCCCATCGCTACCACTCTCTATGGTATATCTTCCCAAGCAAGAACATCCCCACCAGAGCTTCTATTTAAACACCTCCAGTGACAGAGAACTCATTACCTCTAATTGTTAAGACATTACTCCTGGCATTGAAGTGAGAGTAGCTCACCACTCACATCTGGACAGCTTTATAGACACAGAAATGAGACTTCTAGTCAGTGGGTGGGGCTTTTGCTGAGATAATACCTAACCGGCAGGTTTAGCTAATTTGGTATAACAGACACTTATTAAGCACCTGCTATTTGCAGGTGCCTGTGGTACCTCTTAGGGCAGGTACAAAGATAAGTAATGTTGTTGCAGCTCTTAAGGAGCCTATTAGGGAGAGAGATGACGCAATATTAATAAGTCTAATACAAAATAGAGCATATAATACAAAACCAAGCAACTAACAAGCATTTATTAAGCACCATCTCTGCCTTGCTTGTGCTGAGGAAGGAAATATCCCCTGATCTTAAAGAGCTTATGTTCTGTAGGAGTAGATGTGTACATTTAAACGTGTGTGCAGAATAAATATATTCAGGACAAATACAAAGTTATTTTTTGTGGCACTAGCAGGGGGATAGGAAAAGCTTCATGTAGAAGATGATTCCTGAGGGATGGGGCAGGGGTGGTGTGTTCCAGGTGTGGGGGACAGCCAGGGCAAAGGTGCTGAGGTAGGAGATGGGGTGTTGTGTATAAGGAGTGAAGAGAAAGAGCCAGTCTGGATGGGCCATAGAGTTTGAAAAGGAGAGTAAAGCATAATGAGGTTGAAAAGATAGTTTGAGGCCAATTTGTAAAGGACTTTAAAAATCAAACAGAGGAATTTGTATTTGAGCGGCAAAATGCTGTGTGAGATAGAAGGAAGGAATTATCCTTACCAACTGGGAGGATGAGAAAGGCCTTATATGGAAGAAGGATAACTTTGAGCTGGGCCTTGAAGGGTAAGTAGGATTTCAACAGGCAGAGAGAGCAGGGAGGGCCTTCCTGGAAATGTGGAGGTGAGACAACATAGTCTGGATCTTTTCCACTTTCATCACTGACTTCTTCTCAGGCCTTCTTTGTGGTCAAACTGTAACAGGCTGATTTGCGAAAAGGAGGCATAGGGGCTTTCCATCTGGGATCAACTTCTTCTCCCTTCCCCATCTGCTAGAATAAGGAAACCACACCCTGTCTTATGGACTAGACTTCCAAGGGAGTGACTCTGAACCCCATGTCCTGTGAGTCTTGAGGCCAGATGGCTTGAAGCCTGGCTTGATAATGCCCAGGTCCTAGAAAACATGGGGGAAATGTGGACGGCCAATTCAGCTCTTCCTTGTTACCACCTCCTGTCGCCCACACTGACCCACGGTGGAAAAAAAGAACAAGAAAGGAAAAAATATATCTGGGTGTTGTCGTGCCAGAGCTTGGGAAAAGCTAATTGTGACCTACCCTGGGAGATTAGCTTTCAAAACACATTCTTCTAAATTTTCAGTCTGGCAATAATCAAGATCATTCCAGTCCTTGGTGCCAGCTCACCATGGGGAAAACTTGGGGGGTAGGAGGGAGGAGGAGGGCAGGGAATAGAGCTGTAGGCCAGACCAGGCCTCAGAATGTTGCTCAGCCCCTACAGGCACCAATGAAGAAAGGGGCCTTTACTCACCTAGAACATTTTCCTCACTCCTGGATCAGAGGATCTCCCCTCTCCCATCCTCTGCTGGATGATCCAAGATGTGGAACTGTCATCTTTATCTATAGACTAGATATAGTTATAGGGGGGAGCAGTGTTTGAGGAACATGCTGAAGAAACCAGCCCACTAACTGTTAACTCTGTTGGAAGAGTAGGAAAGATACTGACCATAGAGTTTGGAAACCTTGATTTGCATCTCCATCTTGAGACCTTGGGCAGGTCACTTCCCCTCTATGGGCCTCAACTTTCCTAATCTTGAAATGGGGGTGATAGTAACTTGTACTGCCTGTCTCCCAAGGTGCTTCTGGACAGCGATTCTATCAATCTTATAGGATTGTAGCAGTGGGAGTAGTTGTTCTACGGGGTAGGTGACTTCCCTTTGGCCAACCAAAGCTGAGTCAGCTGTCGTAAAGATAGTGGTCTTTAAATTCCTATAGCACTTTACCGTTGACAGAGCAAGCGCTCTTCAGACTCCCTAGTCCCATGCATCCCTAAACCTATAATTCAGGATCCTCGTGATAACTCCCTGAGGTAGATGGATTATCATCCTCATTTCAGAGATGGAGTAAGTGTTGGCCTAGGGACAATAGCATGATGGTCTTTCTTGTTCTTAATAATGCATTTTATTGATATCTTTTGTCTTTCAATCATGGTCGTTCCCCAACTCCCACCCCTACTCACTACTCCCTTGTGATAAAGAAAAGCTAAGCAAAACTATCCTCTACAGAAACCTTGTCCAGCAGGGTATGCCATATTCTTTCCCAATAGTCCCCCACCTCTCGCCTGGAGGAAGGAGGTATGTTTCAACATCTCTTCATCAGGACTTTCAAGGATTTTTCCACCGTTCAGCGTTCAACATCCTCTTGTGAATTTCATTCCCTTGGTTCTGTTTATTTAGCTCTTCCCTTGTTCATGCAGATCTTGTGGCTCTCCAAGTCCCTCATATTTGTCCATTCCTACTGCAGAATGACATTCCCTTCCATTCCTGTACCATCATTTCTTCAGCCCTAGCCCAGGTACTGGGCACCTCTCTGTTTCTGGCTATCACAAGGTACCTGCCCTAAGAGGTACCACAGGCAGATATTCTGGGGATATTCTGATATGTTTGAGGCCTTTTTTTCTCTCTTTGGCTTCCTTGGGATATATATGTGATGTCTTTTACAGCTTCATGTTATCAGTTACAAAGGAGATTAAGCCAAAAGAGAGCGGATGGCTTAATGCAACCCCGCCTCCCAGTGACTTGCAGTGGGGGACAAGACCACCTGAAAGCCAGTCGCCCACTGATTCTGAGCTAATGTCATATACAAAGGGCCAGATGTCTTTAGACAGTGAAACAAATGTAGTCAGTGGGTTCAGCCTGGGTGTTACCTAATCTGGGAAACTGCCTGATCCATTTCCCCTAATGTCATTAATGATTCTTTCCCCTTAACACCTTTCCCCTCCTCCCCCCATAATAAGGTTTAGAGCTAAAAAGAACTTTAAAGGCCATTTAGTCCAATCTAATTTTACAGATGAGATTAAGTGATTTACCACGAACTGGTAAGCATCTAAATGTTGTTTGGTCATTTCTCAGTCCTGTCCGACTCTTTGTGACCCCATTTAGGGTTTTCTCAGCAAAGATACTGGAGTGGTTTGCCATTTCCTTCTCCAGCTCATTTTACAGATGAAGAAACTGAGGTAGGTAGAGTTAAGTGACTTGCCCAGGGTCACACAGGTCTTAAGTGTCTGAGGTAAGATTTGAACTCCTGGAAGATGATTCTTCCTTACTCCAGGCCTAGTACCCTATCTCCTGCACCACCTAGCTGCTCCTATGGAGAAGTGTCAGAGGCAGGATTCAAACTCAGTTCTTCCTAACTTCAAATCTAACACTCCATCCCCCTATCTGCTTCATATAGCACTTGGATTGAACCTCTCCTGTGAAGTCAAGGACTATTTTTTTGAATACTCAGCCCTGAGCAGGTTGCCTGACAAATAGTTGTAGTGGTAATTAATAATAATATTGATAACAATAATAGCAAGTGCTTCATACTTTACTGATTGGTTTATATCATTCTGTATTAAAATGATTTATGTGTGTGTCATCTTCCCCTCCTACACTGTGAGTTCTTTGAGGACAGGAATTATGCTTTATTTAATCTTTATATCCCTTTCTTCCTTAACTTCTGCCGGCACTTAAATAGATATTTGTTGAAATCGAAGTAGAGAGTGGGATATGTTTGCACTCACCTAATGATCCCCGTTACCAGGGCTGTTGAGGATGGTGGATAGCTCGAGCTCAGGAGTTTTGAGCTTCAGTTGAGTTAGAACTGAGCAGACATCTGTGCTAAGTGTATCCCCCAATATGGGAAGCAAGGAGCCATCAGCCTGCCTAATAAGGGATGAACTTAACCAAGACTGAGGAGCAGGGGTGGCTAGGTAGCACAGTGAATAGAGCACTGGCCCTGGAATCAGGAGGACCTGAGTTCAAATTCAGCCTCGGACACTTAACACTTACTAGCCAAGTGACCTTGGGCAAGTCCCCAATTGCCCTAAAAAAAAAAAAGACTGAGGAGGAGTAGAATTTGGGGCTTTGAGTGGCCCCTATCATTCCATTCTGGGTGAGATGGAGAGAAGAGGGCAAGAGAGATGAACTGAAATGAGGAAAACTAACATTTCTCTGCAGAACAACTTGAATAAAGTATAGCTTGAAAAGGCCTTCGAGATGACTTAGTTCAACTCCCTCCTTTTACAGAGGAGCAAAATGAAGCCCAAAGGGAAGGAAGGAATTATGCCAGGTCACACAGAACTGAGATTTTAACTTAACTCCTGTGACTCTGAATTCAGTGCCCTTTCTGATAATCTATGTAACAGTGTTGTATAAGGACATTGAGTTATATTCAGGACACTACGGCATCCTCTAGCATCTTCATTCCATAAGATCATTGACTTAAAGCCAAAGGTTTTTTAGAGGTCTTCTCATTTTTCAGATGAGGAAACTGAGGTCCACAGAGGACCACACAGCTAGTAAATATCCGAGGTAGGATTTGAACCCAGCCCTGCCTGACTCTCAAGTCCATCATTCTGTCTGTGATAATTCATGATAATAACAGTAGCAGGGCTTTCATTCAAACAACGTTGGCATTAGAGCTGGCAGAAGGGAGGAGGAAAATCACATAATCTCTCCGACAATAAAATGTTCGTTAATGAAAAATCCAATATTGCTTCTTCAAACATCTGCTTAATTGATTTCAAGTTCAAGAGCAAGTTTTCCTTGATGACCGTACGGTGCTAAGTCCTCAACAGATCCTTTCTAGTCATTTACATCCCCCCACTCCAGTAGATGCCTCATTTAAAAATCAGATCGGAGGAAATCCAACATCATTGTTTTTTTATTGAGTTACACACAAACAGTATAATTATTGCTAGCTGACAGACGTGGGCAGATTCCAACACGATGGTGGAAATCAAATATAATTGGGAAACAAAAGGGTTTCCTCTTCTCCAAAGCTGGCCCCGGAGTCCTTTGTCGCCCTTCAGCCTCCCTTCCGATTGTGGACAGAGCCCTTCTGGAGGAGACAGTTTGCTCCCAACTTGGATTTGGCCTCAGAACAGGTATTGTAACTGGACAGGCTTTTCAGAAGCTGATCCAGCTACATTGCAGGCATTCCAGAAACCCTTAAGGAATGGGTAAGAGTAGGCAAACAAATGCTAAATGTTAAAAGAAAATAGCCCCAAAGATCAGGGTGTGTGCTTTGAGCTTTGCTTTCTACCTTTACTCATTTCCCTCCCACCCACCCAAAAACTGGAACACCCCTCCCCCACCTCACTAAACCTCAGCTGCCTTTCAAGGCCTTTTTAGTCTTTGGTTAGAGGGTCATAGATTTATAGTTAGAAGGAAAGTTAAGTGTCTTATCTGGGGTCACAGGCACGTAGCCATACTCTCTCTAATGGGAGTAGAGATGGGATAAAAAGAGCTATACAAATGTGTTATATCATTTTTTAAAAATTGAATTTTATTGTTATATTTCTACATTTGGGTCCCTCTTTTTTTTTTTAAACAGATGAGGAAAGTAAAAGCCAAAGGAGGAAAGTGTCTGACCCAACGTTGTATAGGCACTAAGGAGCAGTGGTAGGATTTGAACCCAGCTCTCCTAGCTCAAAATCCATTTCTTTTTCCACAATTATATACTGCCTTATCAGCCAACAAATTAATGGCAGAGTCAGGCCTGGAATGCAGGTATCCCAACTCCTCATTCAATGCTCCATCCCCTAGACCGCACCATTTGTGATCAGTTTCACCCAGTCCTTCAAGGTAACGGAGGCCTCCTGGCTTTAAATCAAGGCTTCTTTCTGAAATCATCCATGCCCCCAAAGTCCCTGGGTCTGCATGTGCTGAGAGAGGCCAGGGGGTGGGGATAACTTCACCCGGTGCTCAGCACAGTAGGGGGGTTCCATCACAGAAAGAAAACAGTTTTCTGTTGTTCTCTCAACATCTCCAGGCTGGTTTGGCTTGTTTAAAATATTTAAAGCTGGCCTCTCTAGCTCAGCACGGAAGGGTATTCCAGAGCCTTACCTGCCATCAGAACTGTCAGTCTGCATTAGTTCTAGCTCTTGGGCTGTGGAAGGCGATTAGATCATATGTTTTTGTATTAAAGATGGTTGATTTATAGAGCTGTGTCATTACAGCAGTTTTATTAAACCAGGTTACTGTCCCCAAGGGGAGGCTTAACATGGAGTGCTATTTATGCACAGATGCCTCTGTCATTTAAGGGGATTGTTAAAACTGTACTTTAATAGCAGAATAACAAAATCCTCCTTCAGCCAGCCTGTTTGTTCAGGGGTGAGCTCACTCGACAAGCAGACTGTGCCTAGAGCTGGCACACTAATGCACCGTCCTTTTAATTGCCACAGAAATTAGAGGGATAACAACATACCACAAAAGCTTTTTTTTTTAAGGGAGTAAAAAAAAAAAAACTCCACAAGCAAAAACCGGCCTTGCATGTTCTAGCTACTTCCTTTTGACTAATGTTAGGTTTCGAGCTAGTTACTGCCAGAGAATCCATACACCAGGTAGTAGTATCCTCTTCCCAGGTAAAGGTCAAGAGTGACCTTGAAACATCAGACATCTTTCATTCCTTTACTACTAAGGAAATGTGCCTGCATAGTACGAACGGGGACAGAAGGAAGCATTGGGTAATATCACTTCTGTTATCTCTTCTGATCAACATCAATGGGCATTCACTGAATGTGCCAGCAACGTGTGCAGCCATACTGGCCAATACGAGGTTCATCGTGTACAGGGTACACAGTAACTGACTTAAAGAAGCCTTCTTCAAGTGCTTTCTGTTGCTTTTTTCATTCATTCACTCAACAAACATTTTATTAAGCACCTGTGTGTGTCCAAAGTACTGTGTTTTCAAGGTGGGCCCTGGGACAAGTGACATATAAAGGAAATAAGACATAGAGGCCCTGCTCTCAAGATGTTTGTTTTATTTTTTGTTTGTTTATTTGTTTTTTGAGGGGGAAGGCAGGGCAATTGGGGTTAAGTGACTTGCCCAAGGTCACACAGCTAGTAAGTGTTAAGTATCTGAGGTCAAATTTGAACTCAAGTCCTCCTGACTCCAGGGCTGGTGCTCTATTCACCGTGCCACCTAGCTACCCCTAGCTATTTGTTTTAGGTAAAGATCATCTAGTCCAGCGGTTCTTAACCTAGGACCCAAGGTCCATGGACAGATTTCAGGGGATCAGTGAATTTAGGAGAAAATTACACTTTCTGTTCACTAACCTCTTTTTTTTACAGACTGTCTTCCTATCTTGTCCAGACTGAAAATGCAGTGGTCACCACTCTTGGGCCTGATCCTAATGCTGATTGGCAGTAACACAGAAGGATGAACTTGCTCTGTTTTCCTCCCCATGCAAATTCTCCTCCTCTCAAGCAGCCTGGTGGGGTTCTGTTTCCCTTCTGTTTTCTATGCTTCCTGTTAAAGCTTAGAACTCCTGAATTCAATGGTTCTACCAGCCTCAACCTCCTTCATGAATAGAAATTATGAAAGTGCCCTACCTCACGTGGCTTTCACTAATTTCTAATTAAAATTAAGCATAAATGCTTAAAAATGTTATTTCTGAGAAAGGACCCATAGACCCATAGACTCCACTAGGTTAGGGTCCATAATATGCACACAGAAAAATGCTTCAGAACCCTTAGACTAGTCCAACCCCTTGTTAATACTTAGAAGAAAACAGACCGTGGTATATACCATATAATAATAATTATGCGTAAGGAACAATTAGCAGTCACTTAGTTAATCTGTGAATCAGATGGGCTGTCTGGGAAAGCAGCTCTTTCTCCCCCCACCCCCAACACTGGCATTTCAGTTAGAAGTTGGGCACAGTCCTGCCTTGGCGAAGTATTCATTTAGAAAGTTCAACTAACTTTATTAATGCCCAAGGTAATATGTAATTTGTGCCAGCTGGTGGCAGGAAGAATTGATTAAAGTTGAACTCTTCATTCAGCTTAACAAGGAGGTGATTTCATGCCATGCTTAAGCCCTGGCATTGTCTATGCCCTCCCCCACCTCCATGACTTTGAAAAAGGAGTGTGTGGCCTTGATACCAGATGTCTTACTGGCATTTCTGGAACCTGAAGGTTGCCATACAACCAGATAAGCTTTCAGCTCTTTCCTCTCCCTTCCCTGGAGGGCTCACGCTAGCCTTGGATGACCTCAGAGAAACCTAACATAGGGTCTTTGTGCCAAGCAGTGGGTACCACAGAAAGTAAGTGTGCTGCCAAGAGGTACGGTAGACTGGAACCCTCAGGAGACTTGGAGTCAGGAGACGTGGGTTCAGATATGGGCCTTGCTACTTGTGACATATGACCTGGAACAAATCATGTCCTCTCTCAGATTTCTCATCTATAAAATGAGGGGTTTGGAGCAGGTGATCTTGAAAGTTTGTTCCAACTCGGAAACCTGTCCCCCTCTGAGTGGAAGCTTCCTGACTTCCTCCCTCTGTATCTCTGGGAGACTATTTGTCACCCTATTTGGTAGAAGTCTAGATGTTCAAAGATTGTGCCCCATGATTCTTTGCCCTTTGGAACCAGAGGCTGAAAATCAGAGTTTCTAAAAAGCTATTTTCAACATAAAAAATTATGATAAAGAATTCTCAGAGCTCCATCAGGACAAATTTCTGTCTGAATAAGAATTCTCTCTATATCTCACCCAACAAGTGGTCAGACACTGCAGTCTCCAAGAGGCTTGCTATCAGGTAGACAACAAGCATTTATTAAGGCCCTGTTACAGGCCAAGCAATGGGATACAAAGGCAAACAAATAAACAAAAAGAAAGAGTCCTTGCTCTCAAGGTGCTTGTGTTCTCTCCAGGAAGAAACTTCTTCATGCAATACATAAATATGTGCAGAATAAATGCAGGTGAGAGAGATAAAGGGCACTGGCATTTTGGGAATCAGGAAAGACTTTTTGAGGCACCTACTATATGTGGTACATTTCCTGCTATGCCATTTCAGTCATCACAAAGATGCCATCACTTCATCCAAAAGGGAAAATTCTTCTATATGCATATAATATAAATGTGAGTTCAGCTGCATATGAGGGTAGTATAAAGTCTATGCTGTTAGATAAAGGAAGAAGCAATAACTTCCATTGGAAGAGGAGAGGATAAGGGGAGGCTTCCTGTAGGGGTGGGCATTTGAGGTGGGCCTTGAAGGACAGAGAAGCCATGCCAATGTGGAAGAGCAAGGTGAATGACAGCATGGATAGGAAAATGCATAAGGTGGGGGTGGGGTGGTGGTAGGGGAAGTTTGGGAAGACTAGCCTGAGTGTAGCGTCTCTCAGCTTCCCTGGCTTTCATGAAAACTCAGTTCAGATATCAACTTCTCCAGAAGGTCTTTCCTGGCCTCACCAGTGACTAGGGACCCTCCGGATTGCCTTCTGTCTTATTGTATGTAACATACCTAGTTATTGATGTGTTGTCTAACCCATTAGAATGATGCTTCTTGAGGATAGGAACTGGTTTTGTCTTTGTTTGTATCCCCATCACATGCTAAGTGTTTAATAAACGATTGTTTGGGGAAGGGGAGGGGTAGAAGACGTGGTCAGACAGGTTGTTTTGGCGGGACTTTAATTACCAAGATTGTTGGTTTGGATTATAAAAATCCGGAATAGGTAAATGAAATTGGGAGCTTGAGAAGACTTCTCCAGAGCATCTGGTTCCATCTTCTTATTTTACAGATACTAAAGAAAGAGCACAAACAAGAAAGCCCAGAGAAGGGGAATGACCTGCTTGTGGTCTCCGTTAAATGAGTGGCAGAGCTGCCATTAGACTCCAGGTCTCTAGGTTCCCAGGTGTGTGTGTGTTCTTGAGGATTTTGAAGAACAAATGAGCCATGTCAGCTCTGAATGGGGCCATTCTGGTGGTTTGCTCTAAGAAATCATGGGGTTCCTGTGTATCTGTGGTCATTGGTGGGTTTTGTTGTTCCAGGTTCAATGCAAGTGATGAACAAGACGAGGAGAATCATGGAGCAAGGAGGGGCTCACTTCATCAATGCCTTTGTGACCACACCCATGTGCTGCCCTTCAAGGTCCTCCATTCTGACCGGAAAATATGCCCACAATCACAACACCTACACCAACAATGAGAACTGCTCCTCACCTTCCTGGCAAGCCCAGCATGAGACCCGTACCTTTGCTGTGTACCTCAACAACACCGGCTACCGGACAGGTGAGACCAAGTCTGTGGTTTGGGTGGTAGCTTCTGGAAAAGCCACGTGACTGATGAATTGTTGTTGCATGAGCGGGGCAGACTTGGAGGTTCTTAATTCCAAGATTTCTCATATATGATAGAAGTTGCCAGGTCTTGTGTGATCCTAACTATGCTTTAAGATCCGTTCTAGCCCTAAGATCCTAGAAGGGGAATCTACCTAGCTTTCTTCCTGCTTGCATCTTACACATTCTAATACTGTTCTGTGCTAAAAGAGCCTGAAGAAAGAGTTGACTGGTTTTAAATTTTATTTTTTATTCTAAACAATGTCCCCCCCCAAAATCATTTCCATATACCCAGCAGAATACAAACAGATAACTGAATATGAAAATTGTGTATCTTCGTTTCATACCAATTGCTTATTCATTATATCACATATATTTTAAAATGTATAATAATTCCACATATTACTTTCAAAATTATCCTACTTGTCTGTGCTTCCTTCTGTTCCCATCTGTGCATTTAAAAAATGTTTCTATGGCCTTTTTTTTTTGCATCACTGTTGCTAACCCAAAATCTCCCAACACTTCCCCCTCCTAAATCACAAAAAAAGACAACAAAAACCCTTGTAACAAATAAGCAAAAAGAAACCACACCGTGCACATTAAATGGCATGAGCCCAGTCACATAAAAATGTACATCTCTTTCTGTACCTTGAATCTGTCACCTCTCTGCCAGGAGATGGATGATGTATTTCATCATAGACCCTGTGGAGACATGGTTGGCCATTGCATAAACCCTAGTTCTTAAGTCTTTCAGACTTGTTTTTCTTACATTTTTGTTGTCTGCTGCTTTTTGTTCACTTGACTCCACATCATTTTATACTCCACAAGAGTCTCTGAAACTGTTTTCTTACATCATTTCTTACAGCTCAATAATATTACGTTGTATTCATATACCAAAATTTATTCGGCCATTAACCAATTGATAAGCACCACTTCAGGTCCTAGTTCAAGAGTGGAGAACCTGCAGCCTTGAGGTCACACGTAACCTTCTAGATCCTTGGGTGAGGCTTTTCAACTGAGTCCAAGTTTTACAGAACAAATCCTTTTATTAAAGGGATTTGTTCTGTGAAGTTTGGATTCAGTCAAAGGGCCACACTTGAGAACCTAGAGGGCCACATGTGGCATTGAGGCCACAGGTTCCTCATCCCTAATTCTAGTTCTTTGCTTTTTGCCCCCTTTTAGTCTTCTTTTCAGGATCAGCAAGTTTACTTTGTTTGTAGCTATTCTCTCCCCAGCATTATTCTCTCCTTAATAACCTTCCTTTTCCTATCCTTGCTTGTTTCTCTGTTGAGTTTGATGTATTTCTGCATCAGGCTGTGTGGTGTGGTTGGTAGGTTGGCAGGTTGGCAGCCATCTTCTCTTTGTCAGAGAAGAGTGAGGTTCAACCCCAGATTCCCAGGTGTGTGTGTTGTTGAGGATTTTTGTCTGTACACTCTTCTTCTCACATACCCCATTTAGAGAAATAACATGCCATTCTTCCTGCTGCCCCACTTCTTCCACCTTTTATTCTAATGTATTTATTTTGCTTCTTCAGACTCTCAAACCAACCAGTCTACCCCCCAGGACTTTTGTTTTTCTTCTTCTTTGATTCTCTCAATACCATTTGAAGACATTAAGGTTCGGAAGAGACATTTATTTCTTCTCACCCCATTAAAAAGTTAGCATTATATCATCAGATAGGTCCTTCCAGATGTTCAAATAAATATACATTTCTAGGTTTCCCTATGTTTCCTGTTTGTATTTTAACATTCCTAATCAGCTATGGTCTTTTCATCAGAAATACTCCATTAAAAAGATCAATTTTTTCTCTGTAAAATTATACTCATTTTTGCAGGACAAGTTATTCTTGGTTGTAAGCCTATATCTTTTGCCTTTCATGATATTGTATTCCAAGATCTCCTCTCATTTTAGTAGAAGTTGGCAGATCTTGTGTGATCCTGGCTGTGGTTTTTGGTACTTAAACTGCTTCTTTCTAGATGTTTACAATATTTTTTCTTTTGATTTAGAAGGTCTTCATTTTGCCTATCACAGTGGTTCCCAATGTTTTTTTTTCAAATCCCTTACAACTGTGATAAAAAAAAAAGTGCTATGAACCCCAGGGACAATTTAATATACTATTCAGAATATTCTTTATAATCATGTACTACTTAATGGTCCATTAAAGAATTTTTGAACCAATGTCATGAACCACCAAATAGGAGTCACTAGACTATATCATCCCTGGGACTTTTTCTTTTGGAATTTCTTGCAAAAGGGGTTCTTTCTGTCTTGATTTTGCCCTCTGGTTCTAATAGATCTGGGCAGTTTTCATTTATGATTTCTTGAAATATAGTATGCAGGCTTTTTTTAATCATGATTTTCAGGGAATTCAGTGATTCTTAAATTATCTCTCTTTGACCTGTTTTTGGAATAGCTTTTTTAAAAAAATCCCTGTGATTTGGCCAGTTTCTAGTGTTCATCTGCCAAACTCATTTTCTGTAGCATATTAGCTTAGTTGCAATGCATTAAAAAAAAAAACTTGGACTGGGATTCAGGAAACCTAAGCTTTCTTCTTGACTTAGCTAATGACTGTCTGTGGCAAGTTGTTCACGATGTGTTCAGCCCCTGGAGAACATCCTGTTTCATGTGTTTCATCCCTGAATCTCTTCATCCTGCTCTACTTTCTGCTCTAACCCAAGAGTTTACAAGGCTTTTCATCCATTCATCTGAATTTCATAGAGATAGGGACTGGAGCTATGATTTCATTGATACTCTCAGATGAGGAAACTCCCTCCACCAGTGCAGGGTGGCACTTTCTCTACAGCCTATAGTCTTAGAGCACTAAAAAGTTAAATGATTTGTCCAGGGTCGCAGAGTGTATGCCAGAAGCTAGACTTGAACCCAGATTTTCCTGGCTCCAAGACCAGCTTTCTACCCACCGCACCTCACCATTGCTTCTCATTTATTATTATCCTCATTTTAGAGATATAGGAAAATTCGGGCTCATAGGAATAAAGTAAGTTTCCTAATGTCAATACACATGTCTCAACTCCCAGTTTCCACTACATCAAACTACTCCTCTGTTGGCAGCACATTGGTCTTTGTACAAAAGGGCAGTGCTACTACCCACGGGCAGTAGGATGTGTGAATTGAGTTGGTTTCTCGGCCATGAGGAAAGGTTTATATTGAGCTGGCTCCACAGTCTTCTGCTCAGTTCCCACACTGTGCAATGGAAAGAACACCTTGGAGTTAAAAGACATAGGCTTGAATCCCAGCCTCACCACTTAGTGCCTGTGTGAACTTAGGCAAGTCTCTTGACCACTTTGGGCCTCAGTTTCCCCATCTGTCAAAGAAGGGAGATGGAAGAAGGACTTTAAAATCCCTTCAAGCCCTAAATCAGTCATCCTGCTAACAGTCACCACACACAGGGTTGTGGTCAGGAAAGCACTTTAGAATTGTGGGTGATCTGTGAAGTAGCTGGCTAGGACCGGGCATAGAGTTGGCAGCCACAGACCTGAGCAAAGTTACTTGACCTTTATGCGGAGAGAAGCCATGACCCTCCCCTGCTTATGCATCATGCAGCAGTTTCCACACTTCTAGGTTGCACCATCCTGAAATCCTTACAGGAGCTCATCCTGTGGAGTTACAACACTCCAATATTCCAATTTAGGGGCAGGTTGGTAGTACAGTGGATAGAGCGCCAGGCCTGAAGTCAGGAAGACTCATCTTCCTGAGTTCAAATCTGACCTCATTCACTTACCAGCAGTGTGACCCTGGGCAAGTCACTGTGGCGGCAGGCACCCCGAGCGCCCCCAGGGTTTGCCGCCACCACAGGTTCCTGGATCTGCTTTGATAAAGGAAAGCAACTCAAAATGGGTTAACAAGCTTACTTTAATCAGTCAAACACATATCGTTTACCTAGTTCAGGGGAAAAAGGTCAGCACCCCGAACTTCAGAATACACAGGCAGAATTATCAAGACAGAAACAGATCAAGTAGACAGATTTCCAAACTGTCCAACCCTTACATCCATACCCAGTCAACATCTGGGTTTCCACATCTGGGTTTTTCAAAGCCGGGGGGACCCTGGACAACGGCTTCCCAGAATACAGATCAAATCACAGAACACTTCTCAAAGTGAGCCCCCAAAACAAAGCCTCACATCAGGGCTTATATAGCCTTCTCCTGGCTCAGAAAATATAACAACCTTATTGACCCACTGGCCAATCAAAAAGTATCTACTGAAAAACAAGCCCCCCACCCCAGGCTTCAGGTGCACTTTAGCCTAGGGGCAGGGAAGATCTTCCAAATTTGCATTCCCATTACAGTCACTTAACCCTGTTTGCCTCAGTTTCCTCATCTGTAAAATGAACTGGAGAAGGAAGTAGTAGACATTATTCCATTTAGTATCATAGATTTAGAAATCACCTAATCGAACTCCCTCATTTGACAGATGAATAAACTGAGGCCCCCAAAAAAGTCACAGGGGGAGTTAGTGAAAGAGTCGGAATTTGAACCTAGTTCTTCCTATTCAAATGCCAGGGCTGGTGGTTGTCACAATAGCCCCATGAGACAGGGATTTAAAGTTTTATTATTCCCATTTTACAGATGGAGAAGAGGGGAAGGAAATAAGCATTTATATAGCACCTTCTTTGTGCCAGCCATTATATTAAGTGCTTTACAGTTATCACCTCATTTGAGATATCTCACAACGACCCTGGGAGGTAATTTCTATTATTATCTGTCCACTGAGCCTCCTGACTGCCCCCCTGAAGCCACAGGAGTTAAGTACTTTGCCCAAGGTCACAGAAGTTTTGACTGTGTCAGAATTGGAGCCCGGGTCTTCCCAAGGTGTCAGGGATTTGGGAAGGTACAGGTGAGGAGGAAGCATATTCTAGGCTGGAGAGAGAACCAATGCAAATGCACAAGATGGGACATTGTAGAAAAGTTTGAGACATGAGAAGGCCCACGTGTCGGATCATCCTGAGTGTGCAAAGAAGCAACAAGACTGGAAGTGTAGTCTGCAGACAGGTTGTGAAGGGTTATGAACGCCAAACAGAGGAGTGCATCGGTGATCCCACAGATGAATAGGGAGCCGTAGGAGCTGATTGAGTAGGGGAGTGGAGTATGACATACACTTTAGGAAATCCATCTGAGCAGCTGAGTGGAAGATGGATTGCAGTGGGGAGAAACCAGAGGCAGAGACCAATTAGAAGACTGCGGAATAGTCCACACAAGATGTGATAAGGCCTTGAACTAAACTGATGACTGTGCATGGAAGGCAGGGGAATGGATGGGAGAGAGATGAAGGGAAACAATATTCGACATTGAATGGATGTGGGATGATGGAGAGTGGGCAGTCAGGGGTGACACTGAGGTCATGAAACTGGCTAACTAAGGATTGGGGGTGTCCTATACATAAATAGGAAAGTTAGAAAAATAGGTTTGAAGGCAGGGTAGAAGAAGGGGGAAGATAATCAGTTTTCAGATATGTTGAGTTTGAGATGTTATAGATACCTAGTTCAGAGATGATCATTGAATCTGTGGGAGCTGATAAGGTCATTAAGAAAAATTCCTTCTACAATAGTCTCAATGAGCAATCACTCAGCTCCTGCTTGAACATCTCTAGAGATGAGACCCTCACTACGCCATAAGTCATGGCCCACACGTACACAAGGCTAGGAATTTGAATGTGGCAGCTTGGATATGTCATGGCCTTCCCCAACACTCCCATCCTAGAGCCTCTGAGACAGGGGAGGCCTATTGCAATAGTCAGTTGAGAGCATGCAGCCTTGAGGACTTTAGGGTCTGTGAATCCTCCCACACAAGAGAAGGAAAGCATCCACTGAGGTCTAGATTGGCTGTGGCCTCTGAAGGCAGATGAGACCAGAAAGATAAGAATGGGTTCTTTACAGGGCATCATCCTCTCCTCCCCCTGTTTTTTCCCTCTGTCCACCCTTTCCTCCTTCCCTAGAGTAGCCTTCACACTAACTCTGTCCCTGGATCTGTACTATATTGGGTGGTTGCTCTCATGTACGCATGTGCATACACACATCAAATGGCCCAGGTCTCTGCAATTGTCATTAGAGTACCGTACCGCTGTCTTCATCCCTTCTGTTGTTGCCCCAGTCTCGGTGCATGTGCGCACACACACACACACACACACACACACACACACACACACATCCTACTTTCTTCCACCCCTAGTCTTCTCTATCCTCTGGCTCCAACCACCATCCCCCCTGCCAGTGTAGCAGAAGGGGTCTTTCTCTTGTGGCGTGGAACCCTAGTTTCTTGCCTGCCTGGTGGCCCAGCCCCAGCATCAGTAGCAGCTCTGGTTTGAACCCCTCAGGATCCCCTGGGCTTTTTGGAAAGCCTGCCCAAAAAACACAAATGTGTCAGCAGGAGGCTAGGCACTGGCCCAAGCTCTACAGCTCTGTTCCAAAACCCTACTCAGGCAGGCCTTGGAGAGTCTGGTACGGATGTGAGTAAAGAATGTGGGTGGAAGGGGGGCCTCCAGGACTCACCTGTTCTCCTTTCCTGCTTCACACTTAAACCACCACTTCAGTCATTGACTCCCCTCCAAATACCCCTAAACTTTTCACATCTCCAGGAGTCTCTAGTGAGGCAGTTAGATGACACTTGGATTCCCATCCTGCCTCTGACATTTAGAGAGCTGTGTGACCATGGGCAAGTCATTCAATGTCTGTCTGCCTTAGTTTCCTCAACTGTAAAATGGATAAAATAATAAGCTAGCATTAGCTTATTAAATGCTATTACATATTGTATATGCTATTATAAGTTTATTATATATCCCATTATATAAATATAATAATGGGCCACCTCACAGGCCTGTTTTGAGGACCAGATGACATTCTCTGTGTGACGTTTGGTGAGTCTTCTCATCTATAACATAAGTAGGCCACACTAGGTGATTTCTAGATTTCATAGTCTTCTGGCATAGTGAATGGAGTTTTGGATTTTGAGTCAGTAAGGCTTGGGTTCAAATCCTGCCTCAAACTCTTATGGTGACTCTAGACAAGTCTCTTCCCCTCTCTGGGTCCCACTTTCATCCTCTATAAAATGAGAGAGTTGTATTTGCTAACTTCCAAGGTCCCTTGGAAGGAGTTCAGGTCTAAATCTCCTGACCTGCTACTGTAATATTTAATATCAAGTCAAGTTAGTAGGCATTTATTAAGCACCTACTATGTTCCATAGACTCTGCTGAGCCCTGGGCATACAAAAAGAAGGACAAAAAGCACAGTTTCCCTCAAGGAGCTTATAGTCTAATGAGGGAGACAGCATGCAACAAAAAAAAAAAACTGTGGACAGACTAACTATAGATAGGAAAAATTGGAGATAGTCTCAGAGAAAGGAATCCCTCTTATTAGTTTTCAAGACTCTCCTTAATGTGGCCTTGCCCTTAGTTCAGCGGCCCACCTCAGCTCGACTTCTGCCCTCAGGCCATTCTCCCCACAGTCTTAGACTGAGAGCTTTATGATGTGTGATCACTGTGATCGGTATAACCTGTGAGGCAGGTGGTTCGAGGGTCGTGACCCCATTTTACAGATAGTCTCAAATAAATGGCATCATCTGTTTGTCCCTTACGTACCTGTGGAGGGTCAGAGCACCTCAGTTAAGTGGTCACTGTCCTTTATGTCCACGTGAAGCTTAGATCCTCAGCAGGCATGCCCTGTCACATTCATTCATTCTGTAAACATTGGTTAAGTGTCTGTGCTAGGTACTGGGGAGCTACAGACTTTAGATAAGACGGTTGCCCTCATGGGGCTTACTGTCAAGTAGGAGGAGAAGATGTAAACATAGATAAGTATAAAAACATAGTGCTGCGACTGCTGGGGAGGTTTGAGTGGAAGGTCCTTACAGCCTGGGGAAATCAGGGCAGCCTTGGCCGCATGCCCTAATCTTCCTCCCGTCTCCTATGTCCTTTGTCTGTAGGTCTTCAGAAGAGAATGCTGAAGAATCCCTCAAACCAGACACCCCCAAAATGCCAGTCAGTGGTAGTTTCAAGGCTTAGGTTCTGGGCCTAGCACTAACAGAATTATAAAATGTTGGCCCTGGAAGGGACTTCAGAATAGAGAATGTCATAGCTGAAGTGGGCCTTAGGCCATGGCATGTCAGAGCCAAGAAGGGATGTTAGAGAAGTTTTAATCCAGCCTGGACTGTTTGTGACTTAACCAAGGCCACCCATATGGATAATGACAGAATTAAGATTAAAAGCCAAGTCTGGTTCCTACTCCAGTCCTCTCTATACCAGCTGTATTTCTCTTATCAGGGCTTCAGATTTTTCCTCTGTAAAATGGGAGCAGGGGGTGGACTCTAGTATTTAAGGGCATTTCTAGCTCTAGCATGCTTTGTTCTAAGGCCCTTCCCTCCTCTAACATTCTCTGTCGTATGTTCTAAGGTCCCTGTCCCTCCATGGCATCCTGCTTTCTGAGATCTTTCCCCACTTTAATATTCTCTGTTGTATGTTCTAGGGTTCCTTTAGGTTCTAGCCCTCTGTGATTTGATATGGTGCCCACGTCCCCATGTGAATGTCTGGACACAGTCTGAACACAGACTCAAGGTTCTTGACGTCCACATGTCAATCACAGCCCTGGCCCCACCTCCCCGCTGCCACTGCCACCGCCGCCGCCGCTGCTGCCACACACCGTGTTATACATCACCAGGAGCTGTGCCAAGGGGCACTTACCAGCAAACCTGCTAGCTGGATCCAGCTGTGGGTTCTTGGCTGCCAGTGACGTCAGTGAATAGGCCATGGGTACAAGGAGCCAGAACGGAGAGCAGGGTGATTTCAGTATACTAGAGACCAAGCATTAATCACCACCTCCCTGTGTGTGGATTTGGGAGGTGACTTTTTCCAAGCCTGTGTAAACACTTCCCAGAAGAATGTTGTTCCTCCGGAGCTTGATTGAGTTGGGGAGGAGGGTGAGGAAAAGGAGGGGGAAAGGTTTAATTAAAACGTTAACCATCACTCACTTTCTGGCTTGGTCGGAATTCTTTCCTCTTCATTGTTAGCTTCTTTTGTAAAGAAAAAAAAAAGTTAAAATTTTGAAAAAAGCTCTCTAATCTTAAGAGGGGACTCAGGAAATCAAGCTGACCATTAACACTCAACGGGCCATAACTAACAGAGTAATCTCTTTCTCAGGAAACGGATGGGCCTGATTCCTTATCAGCTCCAACCTGGATAGGATCTTGGCAGCTTTTTCTTGGGAAGGAGTGGCACTGGATCAGTAGGCAGGGCACACCCCCATAGAGCCAGAAGGGAGTTCAGAACATAGACCCAAGGATGCCAGTGCTGGAAAAGATCCTAGGTATCATGAATGTGCAGCTCCTTTATTTTTCAGATGGGAAACCAAGGTCCAGAGAGGCCCCATCACTTAACCCATGATCACACAGCTCATTAGGAACAGAGTGGGAACTCCCAGCTCCAATCTAGGGATCTTCCTATTACAACATACTGCCTCCTATTTAATTAACTCTCTCAACCCCTTAGGGTATTGGCACAGAGGTTTGTCCTCATCAGCACAACCATTGATGGCTCCAGCACAGCCCTAAGAGGGCCTATGGTCACCCATAAACCTCAAAAGACATTTCATTTGCCCCTTACCCATTTAAGGATCTCTATAGCATACCCAGGTAGTCATCCAATTTTTCCTCATAGACCTCTAGTGAGAGAGTACCCACTGTTAGAACTGTTAGGAAACTTTTCCTTATATGTCAAAACTAGAGTTGCCTCTGAGATTTCCACTCATTGCTTCTGGTTCTTCTAGGTCCAAACAGAATGGGTCAAATCCTTCTCCAAAAGATGACAGCTAGGTGGTACAGTGGATAGGACTTGGGACCTAGAATCAGGAAGACCTGAATTTAAATCCATCCTCAGATGTTAGCTGTGTAAACCCTTGGCAATCATTTAACCTCTGTCTTCTTCAATTCCCTCATCTGCAGAATAAAGATAATAGCATCTACTTCCCAGGGTTGTGGTGAGAATTGAATTAGATCACATTTGTAAAGCATTTAGCACAGTGCCTTGCACGTAGTAGGTGCTATACAAATGTTAGCTATTATTGTTATTTAATTATTATTATTCGTGTGTTTAAAGATAACTGTTATGTCCCCATGGCTCCCACCACCATGTCTTCTCTTTTTCAAGGTGACCACCCCCTCTTCTTTCTACCCATTCTCAAATATATGACTACCGGCCTTGTCAACCTCCTCTGGTTCCCTAGAGGTGCCTTCTCAAGGCCTCCCCAGTCTATCAATAACCTTCTTAAAATGTAGTCCCCAGACCTGTGATGGGGTCTGACCAAGGCAAAGTCCAGCAGAAATATTACTAGCTTCATCTTAGGAGCTCAGTTTCTCTAAGTACAATCTGAGATTTTGGGGGCTGCCATGTAATGCTGTTGACTCATATTTAGTTTATAGCCCTTAAAATGCCCAGGTCCTTTACAGATGCATTGCTTTGGAACCCACTTTAAGTTTTAAACTTATTAGATCTGACCCAGCATTCTGGTTTGTCAAGATATTTTCAGATGCTAACTCAGTCATCCAGCATATTAGCTCTTCTTCTCTGTCATTTATAGATTTAATCAGCATTCATTTCTCTATGCCTTCATCCAAGTCACTGATAAGATTGTTAAACAATGCTAGACCAAGCGCAGATTCCTAGGGCAAGCTGATGGAGACTTCCAAGTTGATTGTGAAACATTAATGACCATTCTTTGCATATGGCCATTCAAGCATTTTCAAAACCATCTAAACTACATTCTCTAGGTCACATTTCCCCATGTTATCCCAGAATAGCAAGAGAGGTTTTATTAAATCCTTTGAATGCTAGGTAAAACAGGGCTGTTGCAGCTCTCTATTGTACCAGCATTGACAGTACCCTGTCAAAAGAAATGAGGTTAATGTGGCATGACCTATCCTAGATAAAGCCATGCTGCATCTTAGTGAACATGTAGAAAAAGCAGCAGAACTCCCTCCTTCTTTTCATTCTTCCCTCCTTTCCCTCTTTCTTCCTTTTCTTCCTTCCCAGAAGAGCAGTAGCTACTCACATGCCCAATCCTACCTAATACTGATTGGCAATAGAACCTTTAACTTGCTCCATTTTTCCAGCCTTGACCAATGTGATTGTCTAGCAGCCTGGTGACTCTCTGCTCCTGGGGGCTCAACCTATTGATGCTAGACTTAGCACTTTGACCTACTGCAGCCTCCCAGAATCCTCACACTCAAGGGGCCTACCAGCCACAGGCTCCCCAGCAGCAGAGACTGCAGACATTTGCCACCATGCCTAGGACACACCATTTCTTTCTAGAATTTGCCAAGAACCAAAGTCATGCTCATTTATAAACAGTTTGCCAGATTCTACCATCTTTGATTTAAAAAAAGAATTTGGAATTTTTGTCCTGTTCCATCCCTATGGAATTTCTCCTTTATGATTCAAACCTTACTAGCAGTGGCACTGTAATCACATCCTTTTCAACACCCAGTATGCGGTGCATCTGGCCTTAATGGCTAGAATTCATCAAGGGCAGTTGAATGGTTCTGTCTTACTCTCTCCCTACTTACCTTGGGTTTCAACTCCCTATCAGCTATTTGGGAGGCCCTTCCTGCCTCCCAAATCATTCTCCTTGACAGAGGAAATAAAACCAAAATCAAAGTCAAGTAGCTGTGCCTTCTCTCTCCTCTCTCTATTGTCCATCAGCCATAAGCAAGGAGCCTATTTCTTTCTTCATATTCCCTTTCTCCCACTATAATTTAAAAATAACCCCAAATTTTTTGTGATCCATAACCTTTCCCATGAGCCTTAGTTCATTCAAAATTTTAGTTATTCTGACACTTTTTTATGGTGTTTCATGGGGTAGCTAGGTGGAGTAGTGAATAGAGCACTGGCCCTGGAGTCAGGAGGACCTGAGTTCAAATTTGACCTCAGACACTTTACCACTTACTGTGTGACCTTGGGCAAGTCACTGAACCCAATCACCTTGCCAAAAAAAAAAATAAAATAAAAAGGTGTTTCGACATATTCAGAACCCCAGGGTATTCACAGTCGATTCCCCAACAATATATCATCCTTGAAAACAGTTAAGTAAAACAGCATAAAAGAGTGATTGCCACTGAGAAAGTACCTGCAGCCTTATATTTTAGCAATTTATTGTTTTTAAAAGAAGGAATAAGTATGTAATTTATTAATACCAATGTCTTTGATCTATGCTTTGTTGCTATATCTAGTGGCCTTCGTTTATTTAATTAGAGTAATTGTATCTGTTGCCCTTTTGGCTCTTCTTTGTCCATGCTGAATTGCTTTATGCAGGTTTCCCATATTTCTTTGAATTCTCTGTAATCGTCATTCCTTATCATTCAGTAATATGGCAATGTGTGCATAGACCCTAATTTATTCAGCTATTCTCCAGTCCCTGGGGAACGTGATTTGTCTCTGACTTTTTGCTCCTATAGATAGGGCTGCCGTGAATTTTTTGCACAGATAGATCATGCAGAATTGCACAGAATAAAAATTCAACCTCTTTGAGGCTTATGTCAAATAGTGGGATCAAAGGGCATGAGCAATTTTGTAACTTTTCTTAAATAATTCCAAATTGTCTTCCAGAGCTACTGAGCCCATTCAGTTCCTCCATTTATGAGAGCTCGTGTTTTCCCAATCCACACCAGCATTAAATCTTGCCATCTTTTGCCATCTTCACCAATTTGATTGGATACCTCAGATTTGTTTTAATATGCATTTCCTTGATTAGTATCAATTTTGAGCATTTTGTCAGATGGTTGATAATATGCATTTCTCCTTTTTCAGTTTCTTCAAATCCTTTGACACTTAAAACACTGAGAAATTGTTTCCTTCCATATAGATTTGTGTCAGTTTTTTGAGATTCCAAGTCAAAGTTTCATGAGATGTTTCATGCAAATATTTTTCCCCAAAAATCCATATTTTCTTCTTCTAGTTGCATTTTCTTTATTTGTACAAAAGCTATTTTCTTTTCTTTTTTTTCGCAGTCAATTAAGGTTAAGTGACTTGCCCAGAGTCACACAGCTAGTTAGTGTCTTGAGGCTGGATTTGAACTCAGGCCCTCCTGATTCCAGGGTTGGAATCTACAGCATTACCTAGCTGCCCCACAAAAGCTATTTTCACATCATTGAAGTAGTCTGTTTTGTCTTTCATAACATCTCTGTTGTAGCTAATTATGAGTTCATCTATCATTTACAACTGTGAGGAAGGGAACCTTTTGTTCTTTTACTGATGCAACTTTTTATACATAGATCATTTATCCTTTTGGAATTTTTTTATGATATATGGTGCAAGATGCCAAGCTAAACTTCCTTTTCTTCTAGTCCACCACCCAGTATTCTCAGCAGTTCTTATAGATTAAAGGCTTCTTTCCCCATGTACTTTGCATTCTGAGACTTGACAAAGCCTAAGCTTTGTACGTATTTACTTCTCATTTTAGTTTATCTGATATATATCACTTCAAAAATTTCCTGCTGTTTATCCAGTATCAGACAGTTTGGGTAATTACCACTTTATAATAAAATTTGACATCTGGTTATACTAAACTCTTTTCATTCCTTTTTTTTTCATTTTTTTCCTAGATTGTTTGTCTACATGATTATTTTTTTTGCCTAATTCTGTCATCTGTTTTTGTGGTTGGTAAATATAACATTAAATCTCTAGATTTGCTTAGGTATACATTGTCAAGTAGGACCTCCTTGCTTCGTTCCAATCTTACTTAGAAAGTATCCACTATTTCTCCATTATACATAATGCTAATTCTTGGCTTAAATATACCCTTTAGATCTTATTAAAGAAAGGCTCTTTCCATCCTAGGTTTTTTAGTGGTTTTAACATAATGTTTAACATAATAAAAAAAACATAAGGTTTAACATAAATGAGTGCTCTATTCTATTGCATGCTTTTTTTCTGAGCACATGCTATTGTGGTTTTATTTTTATTTAATTTATAATTGCTAACTGTTTTCCTGATGTTGAACCATCCCTGCATTCCTGATATTCAGTTCAAGTCAACAAGCATTTATTAAATGCCTTCTGTGTGTAAGACATTGAAGATGCTAAAAACAAAACACTCTGTAGTCACAAAGAGCCTATGTTTTACTACAGAAATAAAGAATGTGTACAGAGAAGTAAATTCCAAATATATGTGTAGTAATTTCGTTGGGGGAGGAAGGCAGAAATCTTTAACACCTGAAGGAATCAGAAAAACACCTGGTGTGTGAGGAAGCACTAGTGCTGAGCCCTGAAGGAAGCAGGACTTCTATGAGCCACTGATGAGGAGGAAGAACTTTGTAGGCAACAGATGAAGAGGAAACATGGGAGCTGTCAAAAAGGACCATTATGAATTCACAGAGAACTCACTAAACTAGATGTAAAAAAGATAGGTGCAGAAGACAGAAGAAAGGGTAGGTAACAGTGGATGGAAACAAAATTATGATATCTAGTCTTGTATACAATATAATAATTTATGAATATTGTTGAGTGCAAAAGGCCAGAAAGGCTGAAAAGCAGGTAAGGGTAGCTAAGGATGACAGAATGTTTTTGGTTTTGTCTTTAGCCGTATTGGAGAAAGCCTTTAAGACTGAGTTGCAGAGAAGGTGCCAACCTGTGTTGTTAGGAGGAGTTTCCTCTGTGAAATCACAAATTGGAGAAAGGAGGAAAATCAAAGAAAAGATAAGATCCTTGCTTAGGGTGTAGGGCATTGTGTTAACTGACAACAGAAGATGAAGAGCTTGGGCTGGGAAAATAGAGATTTAGAACTGGACCTATGATTTCATTGATATAGGAAACTCCCTTCATCAATGCAGGTTGGCCCCTTCTCCGCAACTTAGGGTCTTTGGAGTGCTGCTTAGAGCAGTGAAAAACAGGTGCCTGCTCAGAGTCAAAGTACTCTTGTTAAATTCACGTCAGATAAACTATAGCCTTAGTACTTAAAATATTAACAAATGTGAATACTAAACAAATTTCATTGATATTTGAAAGGTCATGGAGGATGGGGGAGATACCAAAGGAAAGGGAAATGGCCCATTTTTTTTCCCCAAGACAGGGAAATGAATGGGGTCTATCTACAATAGACAGGCCAATAAGCATGACTTCAATTCCTGGGGAAATTCCAGAACATATTAAAGAGATCATTAGTGACAATCTAGCAAAGGAATTGGTGATTACAAAGAATTGACCAGACTTGGCAATAACTTATTGGAATGGGAGAAGAGGGGCGTTAATGAGGGTGAGAAGGGACTCCTCTTTTAGTTCTGAAATGATAACTCAGAATACCAACCTGAGTGACTGAAAGAATGGTGGTGTCTTCAACAGAAATAGAAAATTTTGGAGGAGGAATGAGTTTAAGAGAAAATGAGCACTGCTTTGGCAAGGTTGAGTTTGGGATGCCTATGGGACATGTAGATATAGCAGTCTAGCAGGGAGTTGGTGATACAAGATAGAAATAGAATCATCAAACAAATCAGATTATCAAGGGAAAACCAAACTAACATAAATAAGGACTGGAATATGTATGTTTGGGAGATATTTGCATAGAGATAACGACAACTACTACTTACTGTGGGCCAGGTACCGTGCTAATAATTGAACCCCTGGGAACTGAGGAGATCAGAGAGAGGGAAAGGGAGAAAGTATAGGGAGAAGAGGGTATAAGAGAACCCTAGGAATGCAGTAGATGAAGCATTGGACTTGGAACTGGGAAGTCCTTAATTCAAATCCATCCTCAGACCCTTACTAGCCATGTGACCCTGGGTAATTATTTAACTTCTCTATACTTCTGTTTCCTCATCTGTAAAATAGAAATAATAATAGAACTTACTTCTCAGGGTTGTTGTGATTATATAATGAGATAATATTTGCAAAGCACTTTGCATACTTTAAAGCACTGTACTAAATGGTATTATTATTGCCCCCATACTTCAGGCCCAAGGGTTGAATGATGATGCCACAGAAGAGTGGATATCCTCAAACTGGTAAAAGTAGAACCATGAGAGAGTTACATCAAGAAAGACAAGGGAGGAGAGAGTATAGACTACATAGGAAGGAATGGTTAGCAGTGTCAGATGCTGCAATGAGAAAATGTCATTGGATTTAATGATGTAAAATTACTAGTAACCTCAGAAGGAATAGTTTCATTCAAGTGCTAGGCTTGGAAGCCAAGTTTTGAAGGGTTGAGGTGCAAATGAGAGGGTGATGAAGTGGAAGCAATGAATGTAGATGGCTTTTTTAGGAGTTTGGTCATGAAAGGAAAGAGAGAAATTAGACTACAACTTGAGGAGATGTCCAAGTTAGGTGAAGGTTTTTTAAGGATAAAAGAGACCTAGGTATGATTGTAGGCAACAAGAGGAAGGGACCAGTGGATTAGGAGAGATTGAGGTGGTGGGGAATGGGTAATAGAAAAGTTAAGCTTTCAGAGGAAATGCTATGCTTCCAGTGCAAGTGGAAGAGTTGACCTAGCAAGGAAAAGTCACCTGTGATCCAAGACTAGAACAAAGAAGAAGAGAATGGGGCATGATGTTGAGAGATTTTAAGCTATAAAACTGAGGAGAAAAAGAGGCTGATGATAGCCCCTATTTTCTCAGCAAAATAGAAGGCATTGTCAGATATTGAAAAGGAAAGGGAAGTAGGTGATATAAGTGGTTTAAGGAGAAAAGAGATTTGGAATGACCACTATGTGGAGTAAGATAGAAGGATAGAAAGATTGTTATGAAGCAGCAAGAGTCAATTGAGATTATATAAGGTCCTGATACATATATAGTATACCTAGTCAAAACAACACTTCCTTCAGCAACACCTGTATTGGAATGGAGAAGGTATATATATAGTGAGGTCAGTCCATTCTTGGGATTTGACAAGACTCAAGGGATGATATATGATAGATAACAGTAGTCAGGATCTGATTAGGGCAGGGGTGGGGAACCTGTGGCCTTGAGATCACACAAGTCCTTCTAGATCCTTAAGTGCAGCCTATTGACTGAATCCAAATTTTACGAAAAAATCTTTGACTGAATCCAAATTTCACAAAATAAATCTTTGTTCTGTAAAATTTGAATTCAGTCAAAAGGTCACACTTAAAGACCTAGAAGGCCACATGTGTCCTTAAAACCACATGTTTCCCACTCTGGGTTAGGGTAAACCTCAAAAGAAGAAAGGTTACTGGAGGTAGGCAGAGTGACAATGAGGAGTTAGGATATTATAGACATGAAAGATGTATCTAGTATTGGAGAGGGCAGCCACAGATACACTGACTTCTAGGGAGAACCAACTATAAGTCCAACTGTTTTAATATATTTCTCTAGCTTCTTTGTTAGTGTTGTATTTAATATTTTTGCATTGATGTTCCTTAGTAACTATTGGTTAATAGCTTTCTTTACATACTTTATCCTTCCCTGGTTTGTGAATCAAATCTGTGTTTATTTCATATTAGTAAAGTTCCTTTTTTTCTCTTTATTTGAAACCAGTTTATATAATACAGATTCTGTTTCTAAATGTTTGACACGTATATATAGTTCAGGTCTTGGCGTTCACTTCTAGCTTCCTTAATTTCTCTTTCTGAGATAGCATTATTTGGGTTATCTTTTTCCTGTTTTGCTAATTTTGTTCTATATTTTTGTAAATAATCATTTTGTCTAAGCTTTAATTTTTGTTGTCATATAACATATGTATATGTATAGTAGTTTCTCATCAGTTTCTTAATTCTTCATTTGTGATGAACTCTCTTTTGGGAAGTATATTGTCTTTTTAAATCAAATTAGGCAATGTTTTATCCCTTTTGTTCAGGTTTTTTTTTAGTTAATGTATTTATTTTTAGTTTTCAACATTCACTTCCATAAGTTTTCAATTTTCTCCCCCTCCCTCACTCCTTCCCTCCCCACGTCGGCATGCAATTTGATATAGGTTTTACATATACATTCCTATTAAACAAATTTTCACATTAGTAATGTTGCATAGAAGAATTATAACAAATGGGGGAAACCATGAGAAAAAATAAGACAAAACAAAAAGAGAAAACAGTCTGCTTTGCTCTGCATTCAGACTCCATAGTTCTTTTCCTGGATGTGGATGGCATTTTGCCATAATGAGTCCTTTGAAATTGTTTTAGGTCCTTGCATTGCTGAGAAAGGGCTAAATCTATCGAAATCAGTCATCACACGCTGTGGCTCTTACTGTGTACAATGTTCTCCTGGTTCTGCTTACTTCACTCAGCATCAGTTTATATAAGTCTTCCCATGTTTTTCTGATGTCTGCCTGTTTACCATTTCTTATATTATAATAGTATTCCATTACGTTCATATTCCACAACTTATTCAGCCATTCCCCAATTGATGGCCATCCCCTCAATTTCCAGTTCTTGGACACCACAAAAAAAAACTGCTATAAGTATTAATGTACATGTGGATCTTTTTTCTCATTTTTATGATCTCTTTGGGATACAGCCCTAGAAGTGGTATTACTGTGTCAAAGGGTATGCACGTTTTTATAGCCCTTTGGGCATAGTTCCAAATTGCTCTCCACAATGGATGGATCAGCTCACAGTTCCACCAATAATGAATTAGTGTTCCAACTTTCCCACACCTTCTTCAACATTTATCATTTTCCAATTTTGTCATGTTAGCCAATCTGATAGGTGTGATGTGGTACCTCAGAGTTGTTTTGATTTACATCTCTCTAATCAGTAGTGATTTAGAACATTTTTTCTTAGGACTATAGATAGCTTAAATTTCTTCTGAAAACTCCCTGTTCATATACTTTTACCCTTATCAATTGGAGAATGACTTGTATTCTTGCAAATTTGACTCAGTTCTTGATGTATTTTAGAAATGAGAACTTTATCAGAGACACTAGATGTAAAAATTCTTTCCCAGTTTTCTGCTTTTGTTCAGTTTTTTTTAAAGCAATTGGGGTTAAGTAACTTGCTCAAGGTTACACGGCAAGTTATTTTGTGTGGGTGCCTAGTATCTCAGGCCAGAACTGATCCTGGGTCTCCCGACACCAGGGCCGACGCTCTTACTCACTGCGCCACCTGGCCGCCCCTTTGTTCAGTTTTTTAATAACCCTTTGTTTAGTTTTTTTATTTTAAATTCTGTTTATCCCACCTACATTTTCAAAATCTTTTATATTTGGGGGATTGGTCTATTATTTTTCATAGTTCTGACCTGCATGATTAAGTAATTGTTCTTCTCTCTCTCTCTCTTTTTTTTTTTTTTACTATTAGTGTTGAGGGTTATAAATTCTTCTAGGGGCTGTTTTAGCTGCATCCCCTTCTGTTTAATATAGTTTTTGTCATTCTGTGATTTGGTCTTTGACCCACTGATTTAGGGTATTGTTCATAGTCCATATTTAGGCTTACCTATTTTCTCTAGTGATAATAGTTTTATTGTATTCTGATTTATAAGGGGGTTTTACCTTTTGCATTTGAGTTCTTTATGTGCTATGAATTTTTATAAATACCAACAAAGTCTGAGAAATATATTTGTTCTCTAAGTTTCTAATTCAGTAGTCTCTAAAAATTGTCAAATTTAATTTTCCTGACATTTTTTTCATTTGAGGTTTCCTTTTTCTTTTTCTTCTTACTTGTTGAGGTCTAATAAAGGAATATTAAAGTTTCCTAGAATTGGTGTCTTACTGCTTGGGTCTTTTCTCATTTTGGTTGACTTTTCTTCAGGAATGTAGTTACTATGATGTGTGTGTGGGTGTGCACATGGGTGCACTATTGATAGTTTCATTTCCTATTGTGCTGTTAATCAAAATGTAGCTCCTTAATGATGTCTTTCTCTTCCTTTATTCAAAATCATGATAACACTTCTTGCATTATTTTTGACTCAACTTCACTCTTTGTGTGATTATCTGTATTTTAGGTGTGTTTCTTATAAGAAGCAAACTGATTTGTTTTCTTACCCATTCTGCAATATGTTTCTTTTCTATTGGTAAATTTAACCCATTCAGATTTGTAACTGTTAAATTTTGTTTTCTCATTATATTACATATTTCCCTTCTTTCTGTTGAAGTATTATAAACAGAACCAAGAGAAGAATTTATACAGTGACCACATTAATATAAAGGAAAACAATATTGGAAGATTTCAGAGCTCAAATCAATGCCATGAACAGTCATGATTTCAGATTACTGACAAAGCTGACTCAATAGAGACAGAGATGAGGTGCTATAGGCATATAACAAGGCATGGATTTTCATAGTGACATAACTAACATTGATTTACTTTGCTTAACCATACTTCTTTTGTCACAGGAAAGCTTCTATTGGGGGAGAGAGGGAGGAGTCATTAGAAGTGAAAGCAGTGTAAAAAAGGGTGGTATATCAATAAAAAAAATTGGGGGTGGTTTTTTTTTTTTTTAAAGATTCACACTGCTATTGAAGCTATGAAACATGGTAATTATGTTTCTGAGAAGGGGTACTTTAAATGTAGAGTTTCTTTCTTTTGGCAGCTGATGGATTTTATCAATTTGTACTCTGTCCTACGTCTCCAATATCTCTGGGCAATTTTCTTTTATGATTACATGGAATGTTGAATTCACACTCTTGGTTCGTATTTTTCTGGGAGACCAATAATTCTCAGAGCTTGCTGAGCTCAGTCCTCTCACTCTATAAGTTTGGTTTATCTATACCTGAAGTAATCTTCCAGTTTTGCTTTTAGAAAAAGTTTTTATTCTGTTGTTTATTTTTCCGTTGTTGGGTTGTTTTTGGATTTTGGTGGGTTGTTTTGTTTTGTTTTGTTTTTAATTCTTTCTGAGCTTCTGTTCTTCAGAGAATTTACTGCTCAAATGAGAATTTCCATCAACTTTTCTAAGTTGTCAATTCTCATATTCATCTTCCTGAGTTCTTCCATCAGCGATCTTATTTTCAATTTTAGAGATGCTGTATCTTCCTTCTTATATAGTGTGATTCTAAACCAATCTGAAAGTTCTTCTGGCATGTCAATTTTCTCATCAGAAACACGCGATGTTGTTATAGATGCTTGTCTTTTCCTCCCTTTCTTTTCCTTTGTGGTGTTTCTTCATGGTGTCAGGGCCACGTTTTTGGACAGCTTATTTCTCCTGTCTTTCAGTTTCTTTCCTGTGCAGGTTTCCTTCCTCTCCTTTCTGTTATTGTTCTTCGATTTCATTCAACCCTTTTGTCATCGCTGCAAAGTAGAACAGCTTTTGCTGGGTCTTTGTCCTGATGCTGTTATAATAACCTTTTGTTTTTATAGCACAATAATATACCTTCTCTACTCCTCCCACACCTCTGGGATTGAGCATTCTCTTTTAAAAAAAAAATAAAATAAACACAATTAAGCAAAAACAGCAAATACAGTGGCCACACCTAACAGTCTATGTAATTTTCTTTTTTGTTGCCACCTGTCTCTCTGCCAGGAATATGCTTCATTATTTGTTCTCCAAGGCCAAGATTAGCTGTTAAGATTACTGAGAGCTTCATTTCAGCATCCATTAAATTTATATTAGCCTAGTCATTGTGTATATTATTATTCTAATGCATCTGATCACTTAATCCTTCCCATATTTCTCTGAATTCCTAGTATTAGTGATTTCTTATTATGCAATAATATTCCGTTATATTCATCTGCCATGATTTTTTCAGATATTTATAGGCTCCCGCTTCATTTCAGTCAGCCACTCAACATTTTTAAGAACCCACTATGTGCCCAGGAACTGTACTAAGTGCTGGCCACACAAGGAACAGCAAAAGACTCCCTGTTCTCAAGAAACCCATGGTTGAGGTGGGGAGACAACATACAAACAATACAGGAAATATTGGAGATACTCTCCACAGGCAAGGCCCTAGAATCAAGCAGGATCACAAAGGGCTTCCTATCGAAAGCAGAGTTTTAGCTGAGACTTAGGGTTAGGCACTCCATCTCCTGACTCAGTATCTTCACTGCCTTATAATCTCGTTGGGGGTAATATTTACATGTACACCTTCCAAAGCATTTTTACATCCATCGTCTTAGAATACCACTAAGAAGCAGGCTAGGTCTCCCTGTCCTACGGATGAAAAAAAAGCAGCCTCACAGCAGTTGTGATCAGGGTCACACAGCTAGTTAGTGGCAGGCCTGAGTCACCCAGCTCTACCGAATTTCTGTTAACAGGCATCGTGATATAGTAGGAGAGCTCGCCCTGGGGTTAGTGAAGACTGACACTCAGATCTCGTTCCTGATACTTTCTGCCTCTCTGGGTACAAGCACATCACTGAGGCTCTCTGAACCTCAACCTTCTTATCTGTAAAGTGGGCATAATACCAACCTCTGCACAGGGGTGCTATTAGAACTAAACGTGGCAGTGGTTGGAAAGTGCTTTCCAAAATTTAGACCCTTCTGTACATGCCAGATGTGCTATTAGAAGTAGGGATGGGCCCCCCGAGTTAGGGTTTCAGGACAACTTAAGAATCCTTCATGCCTTGGGGGAAAAGAGTCTTGGAGTGCACCATGAAATGGGAGAAGGACCTTGAACAGGCAGATAAAGACCTGATCCTCACTTTAGTTAGGGAACAGTGTGGTGCAGGGGTCCTTACTCAGCAGGCCCTTAGCAGTCCTGCCTTGGAATTACAGAGAGGAAATCATGCATAGTTCATTTTCCCTACTGATTTTTTCCAGCAGGTAGGAATTTCTTGGCTTCCACCTCTCTGTCACTTGCAAATCTTTTAACTTCTCCCTGGCATTCAGATTCCTCCCCTGAATAGTAATGAGGTTGGACTAATATTCCCTAAAAGGAAGAAAATAAACCTTTATTAAGTACCTACTATGTGCTGGGGACTGTGTTAAACTCTTTACAAATACTATCTCATTTGATCCCCACAGCAACCCTGGGAGGTGGATGCTATTATTTATTCCCATTTTACAGTTTAGGAAACTGAGGCAGACAGAGATTAAGTCATTTGTACTCGATCACACAGCTATAAGTGTCTGAGGCTGGATTGGAACTCGGGTCTTCCTGACTTCAGGCCCAGCTACCACCAACTGTACCACCCAGCTGTCTCTAAAAGTCCCTTTCATCTCTGAAATTGTTCTCTCTAAGACCCCTTCCAGCTCTGATGCTTGTGTTCTGTGCTCTGAGATCTACCACCCTGCCCCATCCTGCTGTTATAGATGGAGTCTTGGGGCACAGGTTACCTCCTTTTCTCCCCAAGCTGCCTTCTCACAACTCTCTGCCTTCTGAGATACTCCAGTATTTAAATCTCTTTGCCAGTTTTACTCATCACTCCATCCCAAGAAGCAATTTTTAGCTTGATGCCCTTTCATAAGAGAAAAAAAAAGAGATTCATGTTGCAACCTTGCAAGGAGCAAAAAGTTAAAAGGATCAGATTACAGGGCATCAAAAATGCTTGAGGTCCTGGAGGTTAAGGGCTTTCCTTTTTTAATGCAAAGTCTGCTTTTTCTTGGGGGGATTGTGCCAGAAAAAAAAAAATGAAGACCGCAGTCTTGTGGCATTGGGCATTTAATATTTATGGGGCTTAGGAGCTTTGCAAAAAGCCCTTTATCATCAGTTTGTCTGTTGTTCCTCATGAGGGACCCTCTGGAAGGTTAGAGTTATAATCTTCTACTTTCCAAAAGAGGAAGATGAAGGGCAAGGAGGCCAAGTGACTTTATGGTCAGACCATTTTTGTTATTGTGCTCACAAAGAACTCAGCGTAGTAATAGCTAATAATAATAGCCAGTATAGATAGATAGATTTAAGATTTGCAGAGTGCTGTATATACATTATCTCATTTGATTTTAACAACAACGCTGTGAATTATTATTATTCCCAATTTATAGGGGAGGAAACTGAGGCAGATAGCGTTGTATCTACGGCAGGTTTGGAACTCAGGCCTTCCTGAGTCTGAGTCCAGCACTCTACCCACTGTGCCATCTAGCTTCCTGGCATGGGGAAATTTGGGAAGTGGTTTTGCTGAGTATGTCTGAGAAGGAAGGCTCCCCAAGGCCAATAGCCTCAAATTTAAATTGGTCTGGTCAGGGCCATGGGGCAGGGAGAGGCCAGGAGAGAGAGAGACAGGCATGGAGTCATCCATTGACAAGGGCTCCTGGTAATTATTTGTTGTGTTTGTCCTTTGTTTTTGAAGAGGACCATGGCATCAGGGAATGATGACATGACTTGCAGTTGACTGATTTGAGGGAGGGAGGCTGTGCAAGGTCACCAGCCTCACTTTCTCCTCCAGAGCCATCTGGGTCCAGTGACCAGGTTAAAGAATAGTATAGAGGATCCAGAAGTGTGGCCCAGATCTGGGTGTGTTATATGGAGCACACTGTTGGATTTCAGTGCAACTTGAGTAAAGCATAGAAGGGTTACTCATAGAATTGTAGAACATCAGAGGGAGAAGGCATCTCAGATATCAGAAAGTTCTCAACCAGGGGTCCATGAACTCGTTCTTTTGTATTTTTTTTAATATTTTGATAACCGTATTTCAATGTAATTTGTTTCCTTTGTAATTCTGTGTGTTTTATTTTATGCATTTAAAGGCATAAATAGCTGAGAGAAGGTTTCACCATATTGTTACAGGACACACACACACACACAAAGGTTGAAACCTCACTCTAAACACCTTCATGTTACAGGTGAGGAAACTGAGACTCAGAGAGGGAAGGGAGCTAACCAAGGTACACAGACAGCAGCAGAGCAGGAACCAGGATCTAGGCCTCTTGATCACAGATGAATGAATTAATAAATGAACAAATGAGCATTTATAAAGTTCTTGCTGTGTGCCATGCACTGTGGCAATGCAGAAAGAAATGAGCGAGACAATCCCAGCCCTAAAGGAGAATATAGTCTGGTGATAGAAGACAAGGTGCTAAGGGGAGGTAGAGTTGGAAGGGAGGAAGAGGGGAAAAGGTGTGTACGTGGGGGCACGGTTTGGAGAAGGCTCGAGTGGACATGGTGGGGGCTCCATACAAGACAAGGTAAAAGTTCACCTGCCCAGGGCTCCCAGGGCAGCATCCAGGTTCTAACCACAGTCATCTGCATCCAAGGAGCAGGATGGCGACTCACCGACTTGGCTCCCACGTCTTCCAGTCCTCTGTTGAATGGGAGATGAGGCCTAGCGGTGTATGCTATAATGGTCACTATCATGGTTTCTTGGGGTCCACAGGCCTACCCAGTTCACAGGCAAAGCTGCCTTATGACAAGATCTTAGTATTCAAGTAACAAAACCTGCTGGCTCTGCATGCCAAGGGTGAATCCACTCATACAGTTCAGCCATCCTGAGCATTGCTGCCATCCTCTGCCCTTCCAGAGGCTCAGCCACACAACCCAGCCTTCCCTCTAGAATAATAGATTTGGAGCGGGGAGAGACCTCAGAGGCGTCTCGTCCAAATACCTTATTTTACAGATGAGGAAACTGAGGCAAGGGACGGTAAGTGACTTGTCCAAGATCACATGGGCAAAAAAAAATTTCATCAGAGGCAGAATTTGAACCCAGCTCCTCTGACTCCCTAGCCAGTGCTTCACACTGCCTCTGCAGAAGTCCTTGTAGAGTTAGAAGAGATGTTAGAGGTTGTCCAATCTGATCATTTTATTTTACAGATGAAACTGAGGCCCAGAAACATGACTTGGTTGGGGTCAAACAGGTCATGTATAGCAAAGCCAGGGCTTCATCCCAGGCAGAAAACTCACCTACACACACTTGCTCACACACACACTCTCACACACACATTCTCACATGCACACACTCTCACAGACACACCCATTCTCTCGAACACTCACTGTCATACACTCATATACACACTATATATCTCACACACATACATTGTCTATATCTCACATACTATCACTCACACTCTTGTACACATACCTACTCTCGCACATATATACACTATATCTCTCACACTCATATTCTCTTTCCCACACACTCACACTCTCTTACACACATTCTTAACACACATACTCTCACACATTCTCTCTTCACACACTTTTACATATATACATATATACTCACTCTAACACTCACATATACTCCCACACATACATTCTCCCTCCCACACATACACAAAATCACATACAAAATACACACTCTCTCAACGCACACAATCTCTGTCACACACAGCCTCTCTCTCTCTCTCTCTCTCTCTCTCTCTCTCTCTCTCTCTCTCTCTCTCTCTCTCTCTCTCTCTCTCTCTCTCT
>NW_027187360.1:1496846-1549871 GCF_028583685.1 Petaurus breviceps papuanus | reverse complement strand
TCTCTCTCTCTCTCTCTCTCTCTCTCTCTCTCTCTCTCTCTCTCTCTGCCTCTGCCCTCAACACTTCCCTGCCCCACCCCCACCTCTACTAAGCTTGGCCAATATCTCAGATCTATTTCATACCATTTATTTTTGCAAAGCCAAGAGTCAAGAAATCATTTCAGTTCATATATTAGGGGATGCAGCTTTTTCCTGCCTTTAAAGTTCTTCCCACACAAAGTGGGGCTAGTTTATTTTGGGAATGAGGGATTGTTCAACAGTTTTCTACTTCATTCCTCACTGACCTTTCAGAATTGTTTTGGCAAGAGCTGTTTATTTTAATTGACTCTAGCTACACCCCTCCAGACTGTCTTTGCTAATAGATACATATAATATGCAACAGATTTCTTGGTGCAAACATAAACATTCCTCATCTCCTCTCAACACTGATTACTGGAACTCTTGGGGCAACCTTGACATTTTCCAGTGCTGTGTCACAGTTCCTTGCTGTGTCTGGCTTCCAGTAATCACTTACTATTTTCCCCCACACATGTCCTACAATCTATTTCTCTCCCTCATCCTGAAAAAAAGCAGGGTTTCATTCACAAAATGCCACAATCAGTATATTTATGCAGTCAGCTTTCAGCTATGGCCTTCTCAACCTTACCCATTCATTCAACAAACATTAACAGCCTCGCTCATATCCACGTTTAAGAAGTGTGAGATGAATGGATGATCTTACAAAGAAAACTGAGAAGGAATAGTTAGGAGCAAGGGAACAGAAATCTCAGAATCTGCTGGGAAGAGTTAGGATCCAGGAGAGTTAAGTGAAATAAGGGTTCAGGAAAAAAAAAGCCACTGGGTTTAGTGGTAAATCATTGGCAGCATGGGAGAAAACTATTTTAGTGGACTGGTTGAGTCAGACACATGATCGAAAGGATTTGGGAAGTGAATGAAAGGTGAACAAGTAGAAGAAATTAGTGCAGACGATTCTTTCCAAGAGTTTGGCTGAGAACCTCCACCATACAGAGGTCAGAGGGTTTGAGCTTTCTTTCCTCAGAACTCTTAGCTTCTTAGCATCCCTTTGATGAGACCACTTTTGCAGGCTGTATCATAACTTTTAGAGGGATTTTCCTTTGAGAAGATAAGCAGAAAAGGAGCTCAGATATGAAAGGGAGAATCACAGAATTTTAGAGTTGTGTAACATCTCCACAGCCATCTATTCCAACTCATGCCCAAAAGAGAATCCCCATTGTAACATACCTAATAAGTGATCATCCACCCTCTGCTTGAAGTCCATGTGTGTGCTTTTCCCCCAAAAGAGAGGAAACTGTGCCATTTCTAAATAACTCTCACTGTTAGGAAGTTTTTCCCAACTCTCAGCCTAAATTTGCTTCTCTGCAGTTTCTGCCTGTTGTTCCTGATTTTGCCTTCTTGGGTAAAATGGAATGATTCTTTTATTTTTTTTAATAGTATTTTATTTTTTCCAATTAAGTGTAAGGATATTTATTTTTTGAATCAGCATTTATTTTTTGAAAGATTTTGAGTTCCAAATTTTTCCCCCTCCCTCCCTTTTCTTTCCCCTCCCCAAGCTGGCAAGCAATCCAATATAGGTTACACATGTGCAGTCATGTAAAATGTATTTCCACGTTAGACATGTTATGAAAGAAAAAACAGCAAAAGGTAAAAGCCACAAATAACGTAAAAATTGTATGCTTTGACCTGCATTCAGACTCCATTGTTCTTTCTCTGAATGTGGATAGCATTTTCCATTATGAGTCTTTTGGAATTTTCTTAGATCATTTCATTGCTGAGAAGGGCTAAGTCTATCACAGTTGCTCATTGCACAGTGTTACTGTTACTGTGTACAATGTTCTCCTGGTCCTGCTTACTTCACTCGTCATCAGTTCATAAAAGTCTTTCCATGTTTTTCTGAAATCCACCTGCTCATCATTTCTCATAGCACAATAGTATCCCATTACATTTATGTACCACAACTTGTTAAGCCATTCCCTAATTGATGGGCATCCCCTCAGTTTCCAGTTCTTTGCCACCACAAAAAGAGCTGCTATAAATATTTTTGTATACCTGGGTCCTTTTCCCCTTTTTATGATCTCTTTGGGATACAGACCTAATAGTGGTATTGCTGAAACTGTATGCACAGTTTTATACCCCTTTGGACATAATTCCAAATTGCCCTCCAGATCAGTTCACAACTCCACCAACATTGCATTAGTGTCCCAAATTTCCCGTATCCTCTACAACCTTTGACATTTTCCTTTTCTGTCATATTAGTCAATCTGAAAGGTGTGAGGTAGTACTTCAGAGCTGTTTTAATGTACATTTCTCTTATCAGTAGTGATTTAGAGCACCAAGTGGAATGATTCTAAGCCTTCCACACGACAGTCCTTCAGATGCTTGGAGACCACTGTCCTGTGCCCCATGAGTCTTCTCTTCTATAAGCTAAGCATTCTCAGTTCCTTCACCTGATCTTCATATGGCATAGTCCTCACCCTTCTAATTGCCCTTCCCTCAGTACCCTCTAGCTAATCGGTGTCCTCCTTAAATGGTGATGCCCAGCACTGAACATGGTTCTCCAGATGTAGGTGGGCCAAGGCGAGGTGCTGTGGGACTCTCCCCTCCTGATTCCTGAAGTCTGTCCCCATCTTGGTGCAGCCTGAAATGACATTCACTTTTTTGGCTGCCCCCTCACTTTGGTTGACTCATCTTGAGTTTGTTGTTTACTAAAACTCCTAGTTCTTTTTCAGGCAGATGGCTTTCAGATCCTGCCTCCCCCGTCCTCTGCTTGTGGTAGGTTGATCTTTTGAATCCAAGTATAAGATTTGCATTTAGCCTTTCAGAATCATTTGATTCTATCTAACCCATCATGATCTTTTTGGATCCAAACTCTGGCATCTGCTGGGTTCGCTCTTCTTTCCAGTTTTGAATCCTTTGACAAGAATGGCTTCTGTGCCTTTATGCAAGTTACTGATAAAAATGTTAAATAAGCCCAGGGTCAAGCAGAAATTTCTTTAATACGTCACTAAAAACCTTTTCCAGGTTGACTGTGTGGCGTGGTAAGTGAAGGTAGTTAAGGTTATTTGTAGAATGAGGAAGTGCAAGGAATGTCTGTAGATGGTAGAGAAGGAACCAATAGAGAGAGACTGAAGTTGAGCCGGAGACTGGAGAAGGAAGCAGGAAGAGGAAGAGAGAGAAAAAAGAAGAGAGAAAACAGAGAACAGCAGAAAGGACTAGCTTCTAGAGTAGAATAATAACAGTAGTAGTAGTAACAGCTCGCATTTATAGAGTGCTTTCAGGTTTGCAAAATTCTTTACAGATATCTTATTTAATCCTCACCACAATCCATAGAGACAGGTCCTATAATACCCATTTTACAGAAGAGGAAGCAAAGGCTAAGGGAGGTTGTGACTTGCCCAGGGTCATGCAGCTAGTAAATGTCTGAGGTTGGATTTGAACTCAGATCTTCCTAACTTCCCTCTCCCCTTCTCACCCTCCTCATTGTTTCAAGTAGCTGAGAAAGGATTACACAAAGGGCATTGATCACCTACTCTGTCTTCTCAAACATGCCGCCTAAAGGTCAGCAAGAGCTCAACAAAGGAGAAGACTTAAATCAGAGCACTTAATGTTAGTTCAAAGAACACAATGTCAGCTACGGGAGAGACTTGAGAACATAGAATATCAAAAGTTAGAGGCACCTTAGAACCTAGAATATCAGAAGTAGGAGAAGCCTTAGAACCCAGACTGTCTGAGTTGAATGAGATCTTAGAATGGAACATAGATTGTTAAAGCTAGATAGAGAGATCTTAAGGGACCATTAAGTCAACCCTCCCCCCTACAGAGGAATAAACTTGGAGAAACATTGAGAGAAAATGACTTGCCCAGGAGCCCTCAGCTAGTGGTGAAGGGACAGACTGCTGAGAAAATCGAGCCTTGGAATCCTTACCCATCCCTGCTGAATCTGAACAAAGCCTCTTCCTACCTGCAGCTCCAGAAAGCTCCCGAAGGAAGTTGTGAGCCAGCAAGAACATAGATGCTTATTTTCTGCATCGTCACATCTTTGCACTTTGTCCCCAGGTGGGAGAGGTGGGAGAGGAGAGTCAGTCAACAATTATTTATTAAGCACTTACTGTGTGCCAGGCATGGGTGCTAAATGCTGGGGGGGGGGGAGAAAGAAAGAAAAAAGACAGACCCTGCTCTCAAGGAGCTCACAGTCTGCTTGGGGAGACGGATTCAAATAATAAAACTCTATGAATAACTTTAGGTTGACTCATACCACAGCTCTGCATTAATTAGTACAACTATAGGCAACTCTCTGTCTTCCCAGTAAATATATCATCATTGCCAAAACCCAGATTCACCTGCCATCAGTCAGAAACACCTGAGTTTGAATCCAGTCTCAGACACTTACTGGCTGTGCAGACACTTAGTGGCTATCTGCCTCAGTTTCCTCAAGTGTAAAATGAAGACACTAATAGTACCTACCTCCCAGGGTTGTTGTGAGGATAAAATGGGGCATAATATTTGTAAAGCACTTTGTAAACTTTATTAGTTATTTTTATCATCATCTTATGTCTACATAGTAGTAACAGAATATCGGTCGGTGTCTTCATATGCTCCAGTTCATTGCCTTGATTCCATTTCTTCATCACCAGTAATAATGGCTATATTTTAAGTATGTAAATACGTGTTTATATCTAAATAGATAATGATATAGGTATCTAATAATATATATCACCAATAATAATAGCTAGAATCTAGATATATATGTTTATATCCAAATAGATAGTGGTTTAGGCATCTAATAATATATGTATCACCAGTAATAACAGCTGTCATTTATTTAACACTTTATGGTTTGCAGTTATTTAGGTACTCATTTCTTTTGATCTTTGCAATGACCAATGAGTAGGTGCTGCCCTTTATCCCCATTTTACAATGAGGAAACTGAGGCTGGGTGAGGTTAAGTGATTTACCAACAGTCATACAACTATGGATCTAAGTCAGGATTCAAACCTAGGTCTTCCTGACTCCAAGGCCAAGGGGGGGGAGGGGGGGAGGGCAGCAGCCTTGAGGCCACCTGTGGCCTTCTAGACCTTTTGACTGTGTTCAAGTTTTATAGAACAAATCCTTTTATTAAGAGGATTTGTTCTGTGAAGGTTGGATTCCATCTAAGGGCCACACTCAAGGACCTAGAGTGCCACCAGTGGTGACCTCAAGGTTCCCCACCCTCACCTGTCCCCTGTGCCCTCTCACTGTGTTGACACCAAGAAACACCACTCTTTCAGTCCAACAAATGAGAATCCAAGGCTTGGAAAGATAACCAGAAGAGCCTGGTTCACCTTTCTGACTGAATGATTCAGCAACATCATTTAACTTGAGGAAAAAAATTGGTAATGGGGATGAAAAATAGAGCAGCCAAGAGGGTAAAACAGGCCAGCAGGAAACATTTTAAAATCACAGTCTAGCCCGTGAGGGGATCACAGGCATCGTTCTGTCATAATATGGAAAAGCGTGTCCCATGACGTCCTTGTCGGTTCATTTCCCCTGATAACCCAGGGTTACTGGCTTCTGTGCACGGGTTCTGAAGCCACCTCAGGGGCCCAGTTCTACACGGCATTAATTAACCAGAGGTGAGCTTAGCACAGGGGCTCAGTGGGTGTTGGAGGGAAAGCACAAGGGGTGGAAAAAGAGTTCTGAAGTAGGGGGGGATTGAAAAAAATTCATTTGCGATGCAGGGAAAACCACCATCTCCAGTCAGCTGAGCCAGTGCTCAGCACAGAGTAGATACTCAGAGTTCATTGATCAGCTGACTGACTAATCAGGAGGCCTGGCTTTTGGTTCTCTCTCTGCTGCTCACACACTATGTGGTCTTGGGCAGGTCTTTTCCTAGCTCTGACTTCAGTTTCCCCTACGGTCAAATGAGGGAATGAGCCTACCCATAAGACCTTTCCCAGCTGGAGTCATTTACGGTTGGATGTTGTGTGGCCACTCATTCAGTGCCTTTGTTTAGATGGCAGATGCGGTGGGTCTGTGTGAACTGGGGTCTGTGAAAGAAAACAGGTGAGCCTGGCATCATGTGATAATTATGTCTTGGCAGGATTTCTTCCATATGGAAACTGCACTTTGAAACAGACAAACAGCAGCTGATGACCGGGGATTAGATGAAAGACTGGAGACCACCCTCTCCACTCCCAGCCCGATCTTTATATATAGGTCATAGAGTTTGGGCCCTGGGCCTTCCCTTGGAACTCTTAGCTTATTAAAGGCCCTTGAGCAAAACCACCTTTCAAGGCTTATTCATAGCATTGAGGATTTTCCTTTGAAAAGGCACAGGAAGGGAACCTGGATGTAAATAATATCTTAGATATAGGACTTGATGTCTTTCAAAGTGTTTTCTAGGTCATTTTCTCACTGAATCCTTATAACCCTCTTCGTGGTAGACAGAGAATGGAGACTTTAATCCCCATTTTCATGATGTGTGAAGAGGCCCAAATTTTCTATGGGTTAAGTTAGTGTCAAACCAAGAACTAGAACTCAGGTCTCCTGATTCATGATCCATTGGACCATAATGTTTCTACCAACTAGCTGTGTGACCTTGGATAAGTCACTTAACCTCTATCTACCTTAGTTTCCTCATCTATAAAATGGAAATATTAATAGTACCAACCTCCCAGAGTTATTGTAAGGATAAAACGTGATATAATCTTTGCAAACCTCTGGCTCCTTGCCAGAGGTAGGGGAGTAGCTGCAACTTAATATGTACCTGAGAGTTATTTTGTGAACTTTAACTGCAGGCCAGTATTATCAGGAAGGTAGGCCTTCTTCTGTCACATACTACTTCAGTAATAATCTGTCTATACTCACACGACTAGTAATGAATTGTTGATTAGTCATGTCCGATTCTTCATGGCTCCATTTGGGGTTTTCTTGGCAAAGATACTAGAGTGGTTTGCCACTTCCTTCTCCAGCTCATTTTACAGATGAGGAAACTGAGGCAAACAGGGTTATGGTCATACAGCTAGGATGTGTCTGATGCCAAATTTGAACTCAGATCCTCCTGACTCCAGGGCCAGCACTCTAAGCACTGTGCCACCTACTTCAATAGCTCCTGGTTAATGTAACGGACTCCATGGAGGGTATAGTGTCCATGCCTTCAGATAGGCCAGACATAGCTCAAGCTAATGAGTAGTATGCCATTGCCTGATGTGAGGAAAAGACTATTGAACCAGGAGTCAGGAGACCTGTTTTCTACTTCTGTCTTTACCACTAACTTCCTGTGTGTCTCTTCTCTGATGTGAACTTCAGTTTCCATCTCTGTAAAAATAAGGTGATTGAACTAGATTATAGGATCATGAATTTAGAGTTGGAAGGAACTTTAGAAATCATCAACTCCAACCCCCTCATTTTGTAGAGCAGGAAACTGAGCAACATATCCAAGAGTAGACAGGTAGAAAGTAGCAGGGTCAGAATTCAAACCCAGGTCTCATCTAGTACTCTTTCTACTGTAGGCCCTGCTGTGTTTCTTAGATGATCTCTGAAGCCCAGTTCAGCTCCAAAGTTTTATGTTCCAAGCGTCTTTCCATCCCTAATGCTCTATGTCCTAAGATAGGGGTTGACAAACTATGACCCACAGGCCAACTCTGTCCCACAGTCTCTTTCTCTATAGCCTGGGAGCTAAGAATGTTTTCATACAAAAATAGGCAATGGGCTAGATTTGCCCCATGGACCATAGTTTGCCAGCTCCCATTCTAGGGTCCCATATAGGCCAGAATTTTATGTTCCAAGTTATAGTAAATACTATGTAAATAGTGCTTTAAGCCTATGTAAATATATAAAATATAAATTTTATTAAATAAAATATAAATGTATATGAAATAAATGTCCGGGATGACCAGTACCCCTGGTGGAAGGCCCTTTTTTAGGACTGTTCATCCACCCTTGGTAGCCACCTCTCACCTAACTCTCACCTGTGGCTCCAAAAAGCTGTAGTGGCCACACCGCAGTAAAACTGTCTTGGCAAATGGGCTAAACCAGATTAGGGCTAACCAAGAGGCCTCAAAACCAGTTGGGGAGTTAGGGGATGTCTACCCCAAGCATAAAAAGACTTCTCTTGGTGGACTGAGTGGTTGAGAGTAGTTTGTTCCAACAGCCATGAAGCCGGCTGAAGCAGGTACCGTGAAGTTCTTAGAGCTTGGTCAGACACTGAAGATGCCAATGCCATCAACTGTGTCCTGGGCCATCGCCAGGCATCTTGACTCTTGTCTTGCCACTGGACTTCAGTGACTCAGAAAGAAAGAAGGGAGGCTGACAACTTTGTGCAACTCTTCCTCACTGAAATCCAATTCACAAGCAAGTCAAGGCATCACCCATGATGTCATTGGTCCTCTTTGAAAACAAAGGATGAACAACAGCTTCTTCTTATTATTTATTACTATTATTACCTTCTAGTTCTGACAGTCTGCAATTCTATGAAATTAAGCCTACCTCCTCCTTAGAGTTTCCAGAAACTTCGATCTAGAAGGTGCTTAGAGACCAGTGAAGCCAACCCACTCATCTGTAGATAGGGCCAGTGCCTCTGAGAGAAGGAAGATGGATACTCCAAGGTCAGACAGGGAGCGAGAGGCATCTCCGGGTCTAAAACCCAGCATCACTGAGTCATAGCTCGGGGCTTTTCCAAGATGCTAAAATGTTTAACTCAGGCAAAGACCTGCCCGGAGACAGGGAAATGAAGCAAGGACACGATCCCTGCTACCTCATCATGCCTCATGGGTTCCTGTCCAACCGAGGAGCTGGAGAATTTTGTTCAAGCCCATTCGTTGTCCCCTGTGAGTGAATCTGCAGTGTGGAGTCTGTGCTTTTCTGGACCCAGAGCAGCTCACTGGGGCCCATCAGTCTCAACGACCAATGTGAGCTATTCATAAGCAAACAGGGAGCTCATCCCAGAACCTGATGAAGCAAAATGATTTGGAGATGGGAGGATACAGGCCTGTTTCATCATGAGTCAGCCCAGCTGAACATGGCACAGGCTGATGAGTACCTTCCAAACCACTGAAAGAAAGAATTGAGCTGAGTTGGGGAAGCCAAGGAAGGTCTTATGTCTGGCCCTTTTCCTGAATCCTGACAGCCAAAGAGAATCAGATTTTACCTCCAGGAATTCAGCAACCTCCCCCAGTAATAAGCTCCCTGGCCACCATTTTTGTCCTCTGGGCCTGTGTGCATGGAAGGGGCTGCCTGAGACGGCGGAGTTCCCTCTGCCCAGGGGTTCAGGTGGGGGCTAAATGAATAACTGTAGGGGATTCTGGAAGGGGGAATTTCTGCTTGGGTATGGATTGGAGCAGATGACCTCCAAGGGCCCTTCTAGCTCAGACTGCATCATTTTGTGAGGGACCTAATCCAACCACCATTTAAAACGGTGTGTGGGTGTGTGTGTATCTGCACACTGTTGCCTTTTGTGTTCCAGAGCGCACCCTTTATCCCCATACTGTACTCCATCTGAGGCTTCCCTTATATAAGGAAAAACATTTAAGCAAAACCAGTAGAGGAGGGACCAACCACATCTGGTAGAACATATCACATTCTGCACCCATAGCCCCTGTCCTCTCTACTGAAAGGAGGAGGCATGTTTCCTCAAACATCAGAGAGAGAGGGAAATAAAAATAAAAACAGAGTGAAGAAGAAGAGGGAGAAAGAGGAAAGAGACAGAACAGTTGGAGAGAAAGAACAAAGAAAGGCAGTAGTAGCTTGGGCTAGAGGAAGTGGTGTATGTGATGGAAAGCCACCATTTACCCTTGACATCAGTTTATCAACCACCTGCCTTTACTCTTCCCCAAGAGCCTTGTACCTTCTCATAGCCATCTAAGAAACACCCTTCCTAGTAGCAAAGAGGAAAAGAGAAGCCCAAGACAGATTTGTTCCTGAAACCCAGTAGAGAACGTCGTTCATCTCGTACTCTTGACCCTTACTTAGAGACAACATGGAGTAGTGAAGAGAGCATAGGACTTGGAGACAAGAAGACGTGAGTTCAAATCCTGCATCAGATTTTTACTAACTGTGGGATCCTGGGCAAATTGCTTAACCTTTTTATGTCTCAGTTTCCTCATCTGTAAAATGAGGAGTGTGGACCCAGTGGTCTTCTGGCTCTAAATATGAGACTCATTGATCTCATAACTCACTAAAGACGTCTGGAGCGTCTCATCATCCCTTGTCTTGTATTTTGTAGTCCCATCTGCATTTGACCAAGTGTGAGCCCTGATCTGAGCCGTGTGTTAATCTTGACCTTACCCCTGACTGCTGTGTCACCCTCTCCCCCTGTTGGCTACACTCACCTCTTTGAATTTAGATTAGATTCGAAGTCAGGTTCAAAATCTGGGAATCAGTATATCTTCATGGACAACTTAGGTCAGAAACAGCAGAGCATATTCTGTGAATGGCCACTTAATATCAAAATTATTGATAGCGAGCATTTATCTGGCTCCATAAGGTTTGCAAATCACTTTACAAATTTACACTCATTACAAATTACAAAATTACACTCATTTGATCTTCTCAGCAACTCTGAGAGGGAGATGCCATTGTAATCCCCATGTTACAGATGAAGAAACTGAGGCAGGCAGACCATAGCAGGTCTGCCCAGGGTCACACACTAGTTAGTGTCTGAGGCTAGATTTAAACTCAAATCTTCCTGACCCCAGGCCCAGCACTCTGTCCAGTGCACCCTCGGCTGCTTCTCAGTTTCCCTTTGTCCTCTGTTAGTCTTTTCAAAGATTTGCATTCCACTATCTTAAGCCCTTTGGATATCAGATTTCCTTTGATGAACTGTCTCATTAGTTCATTTAGCAAACATGCAGTAAGAGTCTACCAAGTCCTTGGACCAGATACTGGGGAGATAAAAGCAAAAGATAACCCACGTTCTGCCTTCTAGAAACTTAATTTCAGTTGGGAGAGGTGAGGATGTTGTATGGGCACAGGTGTGAGCACCTCCCAATGAGGAGGGAAAGAACAAGCAGGGGATCCTCAGTCAACTAGCATTCATTATGCACCTGCTGTCTGCCAAACACTGTGCTCTGGATACAAAGACAAAAACCAAAAATGGTCCCTGCCCTCCGGGAGGTTGCATTTTATTGAATACGATCACATCATTAGAAGCAGTGCTTGAGCTGAGCCTTGAGGAGAGATATGGATGTTAAATAACAATTATAACCAGCTTTTATATAGGTCTTTAAAAGTCTGCATTTGTTCCTCACATCAGTCCTAGGAGCTAAGTGATATATTATCATCCCCATTTTGCAGATAAGGAAACCAAGGCTGAGAAAGGCTCAGTGACTAGCTCAGAATCATAGGTATCTGAGGCAGGATTCAAACCTGGGTCTTCCTGACTGTCCAACACTCCCTCCACTATCCCACTTAGCTGCCTGTATCATTCTAACGATGATGCTAAAAGCAGAGATGAGATCTCAGTGACTGTCCTCTCTCTGCCATTGATGAGTGAGTCAGCTAGGGGCTTGGGATGCAAATATGGAAGAATGGAACAGCCCTTACTTTGAAGGAGTCTGGCTTCTGGAGGGCTGGGTAGAGACAGCATGGACATGTCTGAACTATGCTAAGTCAACATGTACAGAAGAAATGCAAAATGAATACAAGGCAATTAAGAAAAAGGCTCAGGAAAAGCTTCATGTAGAAGGTGGTAGTGCTTGGAGTGAGAGGGAGATTCCTGTGAGGCAGAGGTGAGGAGGGCATCCGTCCCTCTGGCCTGGAGAGCCCGGGACAGGCAGAGACGTGAGAGGAGGAGGGCCGTCATCCTGAGAAGCTGAGGGAAGGCCCTTTGGGCTGGACCTTAGATAATGCATAAAGAAGCCAGAAAGCTAGGTTGGGATTGGGTTAGGAAGGACTTAGAAGCTGGCAGATTTTCTGTTTCATCCTAGAGGTGGTATGGAGGCATGTAAGGCCCATTTTCAAGGAGTCCTAGAATATCAGAGCAGGGAGAAGGTGTCTTAGAAGGCGTCTGCTAACACCCCCCAACTTGATATATGTAGGCCAGAGGAGGAAGTGACTTGCCCAGAGTCACATAGGAACTTAGTGACGGAGCAGGTGTCAGAATCCAAGCCTCCTTTATTCCATCCATTGTACTAGGCTGGCATCCCTGACATGTGTATGCACATGTACATGTGTGTATATGCATATGTATGCACACATGTATATATATCCACATATATACATACTTTTTTTTTCCTCTTCTGACCTCTGACTCCTGGTTTCCTTCAACTCTCAGACTAAAATTCCACCTTCTGCTGGAAGCCTGAGTTCGTTTGTTTGTTTTTTTTGGTGGGGGGAGGAGGGCAATCAGGGTTAAGTGACTTACCCAGGGTCACATAGCTAGTCAGTGTCTAAGGCTGTATTTGAATTCAGGTCCTCCTGATTCCAGGGCCTTCTCACTGAGATGACTTTCGGTTTATCCTGTCTTTATCTGATTCCTACATAGTCGTTTGCATGTTGTCTTCCCCACCCCTTGGATTGTGAGCTTTTTGAAGGTCTGGCAGGTTTTTGCTGGTCTTTGCATCTCAGTTCCTACCATAGAACTTGACCTAGTAGATCATTACTGACTTGGCTCTCCCTCACATATATAAGCAGTGCTGTTTTCTCCCAGGCCAGTGCTCCTGGGGTAGGCCCTGCCTTTCCCTCTATTTATATTAGTCTTATATTTAGTTTTTCCAGATCAGCCTCCCAGTGAACTGTGGTACCTGCAAAAAGATACCCACACCCACCATGCATCCCCCTCCCCCCACATGCACACATGCACACACTCACACTACCCACCCCTCTTTCCCTTTCTGCTCTCCTGGCAACAAAGGCTTAGTTAGCTGCAGGAGCCAGGAGTTATGCCTGCTCTGTGCCCTGAGTTCTGTTTTAAGTTCCAGCCCCCTTCTTCTGCCTGAGCCCCCTCCTGGGCTCTAGCAGAGGTTCCGGGCCTTTACTTTTCTGCCTCAGTGGCCATTCTAAAAATTGTGTTAAAGAAGCCTAATCAGATGAGTTCTGAATTGAATTTGGTGCCGAATATGGGCCGTCTTATGTGACTGGGGAGAGTAACGTCTCCTGGGGCCTGGCCAGGGTGATGGAAGGGATTTTAAGTCAAATGACTCAGCTCTACTTCTTACCATCCATATGACCTTAAACAAGATCTTTCTTCTCTCTGGGCCTAAGAGTTCTCATTTGTAAAATAATGGAGTTGGACTGGGCCACGAATGAGGTAATGCTGCTACAGTGCCTGCTGTATGACAGGCCCAATGCTAAACACTTTATTCTCACAACCACTCTGGGAAGTAGGTGCTGTTATTATCCCCATTTTATGGATAACAAACTGAGGCAGACAGCAGGTATGGGTCACACCACTAAGAAGGACCTGAGGCTGGATTTGAACTCAGACCTTCCTGCTCCGAGTGCAGCCCTCTCTCCATGGCACTATCTAGCTGCCCCTTCTTACTCTTGATGCCTTTAAAGAACTAAGTTCTTAGGACTTTCTAGGCCAAGGGTAGAGGGAGAGAGAGGGTTTCTCAGAGGAAGAAATGGCTTAAAATAGATAAACACTGATGCAATTACATAGGATAATCGTGGGCTCATAAAGGTTTTAGATCATCCTTCTCCCTGCCCACATCAATCCCTTCCACATCCCCTGACCACCAGAATTAATGTTGCAAAGAAGGAACCATTTCTTCCCCGAGCTAGCTCACACTTGGGTACCTCTTTTGTTCAGTTGTGGCTGAATCTTCATAAGGTCCGTGGGACCTTACCATCCATGGGGTTTTCTAGGCAAAGATATTGGAGTGGTTTGCCATTTCCTTCTCCAATGGATTAAGGCAAACAGAGGTTAAGTGACTTGCCCAGGGTCACACTTCTTAGCAAGTGTCTGAGGTCGGATTTGAATTCAGGTCTTCCTCACTGCAGGCCCAGCAGCAACTGAGCCTTCTAGCTGCCTCTGGGTAGTCCTTTAAGGTTTGAGAAATGATTTACATATTTTTGTTACCACATTTCATCCTCACAACAGCCATGTGGCCTAAGCACTATTATCATCCCCATGTTACAGTTGAAGAAACTTCAGCCAAGAGTACCTAAATAACAGGGCCACTAAACTAATAAATGCCTGAGACAGAAGTCAAGACTCCAGCTCCAGCCCTTTACCCCTTTTGCCATTCTGCCATTTTGCATAGTAATAGTGAACATTTCTATCCAAATTCTCGGATTTCTTAGCACTTTCCCAACCACAGCCCAGAGAGGAAGGTGGAACAGCCACTGCTAACCCCATTTTGTAGATGGAGTAGTTGAGGCTTTCCCATAGCTACTAGGTGGTTTCAAGGTCAAACCAGCCGAGTCAAAGGGCAAGTGGGTCTGGAAAGGAGGCAATCATCTATAAGACCCAAGCCTATGGTTTACTTAGTCCCCTACTCCCCAACCTGAGGTGATAGTGTGGCCTCATGATTCCATGACGCCCTGGCTGGAGAAACGCAGCTGTCTTGTTTAATTAGGAGTCTGTCACCAGGCTGCACTTCACTCTTCCAATCTGGGGTGTCACTCAGGAAGCAGGGCTGCTGGGGATGGTTCCCCGTACTCTGAGGGAACCTCACCTCCCTCTCTGCTGACTCCTCGGAATACAGCTGGGTCTCTCCAGCTACCTTTTCTCATTTCCCCTGTTTCCCCGTCTACACATCCTTAGTTATTCTCAGCTGAAAAGTCATTTTATCATTGAGAAGGACAAGAATGCTTCATTTTCAGGATGGGCTGGATTTGGTTCCGTTCTTAAGGTGCTCTTAGTTCCCAACCAGAGCCTGCCTTCCTAACTCTAGCACTGCCAGCCAGCATGTTTCCTTAGCTCCTCAGCTTGGGGTGCCGCCCTTTTATTGGACCGACTCACTCCTGTCTGTTTTGGACCCAGCTCTTCTCTTTTCTGGGGTGACACCCATCGGAGAAGGCCGTGTTCTTTCCACAGTAGTGACAGACTGTATATTTAAAGGTCAAGGCAGAAGTCCCTGAAATAGCCCTACCACATTCAGTCCTTTTCTTCTTCTCTTTTATTTTTCACTTCTTCCCCTTGGTCCTGATTGAAGGAGTTAGGAATATTTAGCCTGGAGAAGATAACGCTAAGGGAGTCATGACTGCTATTTTCAGATATCATTAAGAGCTGTTATTCAGAAGAATTAAGCTTATTCTTTTTGGCTTCAGAGAATGGAACTGGGTGGAAGATACACAGTGGCATTCTTTGGGACAGGTATAAGGAAGAATTTCCAAACAACTGGATTGCTCACATGGAGTGGGCTGCCGTGGGGGTACAGAGTTCCCTGTCACTGGAGGTGTTCAAGCAGAGGTTACTAGAGATAGGGTGTAGGCTCCCTTCCAACTCTGAAGTTGCATGGTTCTGTAATTCTTAGATTGAATCCTAAATTAAGAGTGGGAGGGTACCTTAGAAACCATCTAATCCAACCCTCTCCATTTTACAGATGGGAAAATTGAGGCCCAAAGGGGTAAAGTGACTTACTCAGTAAGGATTCAAGATAAATCTCTTTTTCTTCCTTTCCCTTTTCCCTTCCAGATTCTCTGACATATTTGTGAGATTATGGCCAGATAATCTGAGAAAAAAGTATATGATAACATCATTGGGTATTAATGGACTTCATTTTTGTAGGGATCCTTGGAAGGTAGGGATGGATCATGGTGGGAATTTCCCACCATGACCCAGGGCTAGGCCAGTGGGGGTCATATAGGAGCAAGAGTTCGCTTCTCCAGGAAACTGGCAACTCCCACAAAAAGTTCCCATGCTGGGGCAGCCAGGTAGCACAGCGAGTAACAGCACCGGCTCCAGTGTTGCGATAGACCTGGAGATCGAATCCCGGGCTCAGACACTTAGCAACCACCCAGAAACACCTGGCCGTGTAACCTTGAGCAAGTTACTTAACCCCAATTGCTTAAAAAAAAAAAAAGTTCCCATGCCTCTTCAACTTTTTGTAATGTCTCCCAGGCTTCTGACACAGTCTTTCCTACTTGACTGAAGCCTTGGTCGCCCCCTCTCCTCAGCCCTGTCAGTGACAGTCCCTGCCTGGCCTCCAGCTGCTTTGATTCCAGCTAATGCCGGCCTTTTCAGCTCCCGAGGCTGTAGTCCTTCCTGTGGCTGGGCTGTGTCTCTCTGACACACAACTCAGAAAGGTGGGTTGGGTGGAGAGAGAATAGATCCAGCTGCTTGGCACATGTTGCCATGATGTCTCAGTAAAACCGAATGTGTCACTTCTCAAGATGGGTATAAAAGTAGCTATTTTTATAGATGGTAGACAGAGCTAAAAGAGACCTCAGAACATAGAGCGTAGAATGTCAGAGCCAGGATGAAGGGTCCTCAACACATAGAGCATAAAATGTCAGAGCCAGAAAGGGACCTTAGGGTAAGAGTTCTCAACCTTCAGTCTAGGAACTTGAAAATTTTTTGAGAGCTATATTTCAATGCAATTAGTTTCCTTTATAATCCTACTTGTTTTATTATTATGCATTTACTAAATGCATAATCCTATGCATTAAAAAAAATATTCTGAGAAGGGGGCCATACTGGTAAAGTGGTCCATGGCATATAAAAGGTTAAAAACCCTTACTTATGGGCTTGGCCTTTCCAGCCCAACTTTTCATTCCATTGAAGACACAGAATCTCCAAGAGGGAAACATCTCATATGTCAAGTTAGTGGCAGAGAGGAGATTAGACCCAGCTCTCCTGACACCCAGTCCAGGGGTCTCTCCATTGTACAATGTTTTCAGACATGTTTCTTGAGAGAGTTCTCCTTTTGCACATTTAGGGAATCCCAAATCTGAAGACACCTGATTAATTGGCTGGGCCCCCAACAAGGAGTAGTAGACCAACCTTTAGTATGGCCCAGACCCATTGTGGCTCACTCATACTGCTTATGATGACCCTTTCTACTTACATAAACACTCCCTGGCATGCAGTTATGGCAAAACCCCATTACAGCATGGCCTCATCAGAGGGATTCCAGAGGAAAGAATTTCATCAGTTTCATTTTACTGATTTCATAGAGTGCAAGCATGATATAACTTGGTTTTCTCCAGGGCTGAAGTTTAGTGCATACAATTAATTGAAGGAGACCCTAGAGATAATCTAATGCAGACCTGCATAACCAACAGTCCACCAAAGGGTTTTGGCAGCCTGCAAAAAATATAGAGGAAAACATCCTCTGCATTGTTAAGGGGCCGCCAGAAATCCTTTGGTGTGCCATGAGCAGCCTGTGGGCCGCAGGTTGTGCAGGCCTGCTCTAATGAGATCATGGGAGCCTAGGTCTGGAGATGGAAAGGCCCTTAAAGGCCATCTCATCCAACTGCCACATTTTACAGATAAGGAAACTGTGGCCCAGAAAAACTAAGTAAGGTCACACAGGTATTAGCTTCAGAGGCAGGATTTGAACCCAAATCTTCTGAATCTCAAGTCTAAAGGTCTTTTCATTCTTACCCCCAACCCCTCTCAGCATAGCCCATGTAGTAAAGTTCTGCTGAAATCCAGCTTGAAAAATAACACTTTGTTACCAACTCCCAAAACACAATTGGGAGCAAAAGAGGGCATCTAGTTCATCTCTCTCCCTGGTTTTAGCCCAAGACTGCCCGCAAACCATCCCTGTCTGCCTTTTGCTCCCAAGAGATCATAGACTCATGAAGAGAAAGATCATACATAGGCTTTCAAGCTGGAAAAAGGACCTGAGAGATCAAAAACTCCCCAGAGATTATGTCTGTTTAACTAATGCCTCGGGCGGATGAGAGCTTAATAAATATGATTGGGGAGGACAAGAAAGGAATCTTAATTAGTGGTGCAGGAGTGTCAGCTGTTCTGAGCCTATCTTCTCACCTGACCTCTTCTTTCTCTTTTCTTTTTTTTTCTTTATCCCCAGCTTTCTTTGGAAAGTACCTCAATGAATACAATGGTTCCTATGTGCCACCCGGCTGGAAGGAATGGGTTGGACTCCTTAAAAACTCTCGATTTTATAACTACACACTCTGTAGAAATGGGGTGAAGGAGAAACATGGATTTGACTACTCAAAGGTAGGTTCTGCCAAAATGGCAGCTCTCATCTCCTTTTCCCCCAATCAAAACCTCAGACATATTTGACCCTTTCCTCTCCTTCATTGTCTGCCTCTAGTCATTCATCAGGATCTGTCAATTCCTTCTTTTAAAAAAAATTATATTTTTTCAATTCCTTCTCAATATCTCTCATCTTCATTACCACCAGATCACAAAATCACTGAATTCTTAAGCTAGAAGGGGCTTCTGTGGCCATCTAGTCCAACCAATACACCCAAAAGTATCCCCACTGGAAGGGAGGTGAAAAATGAGGACCTTGCCCCTCATTATCAGAGCACCCCATTCAAGAAGTCTTATTCTCCTTCTGGTCCATCCTGCCATGGGCTACCAGATGAGAGATAGGAACCAAACCTGGGATTTCATTTCCATAGGGAACTCCCAGGTGAGCAAGCTCCCTCTACCACTGCAGGTGTGTCAGTACCTTTACCTGCAACTTAGAATCTTAGGTGGCTGCCCAAAGCACTGAATAGTTAAGTGAGTTCCCAGGGTCACACAGCCAGTAGGTGTCAGATGTGTGTTCCTAAACACATTTGCTAAAACATTCCTAAAAGGTTTTTGTCACTCCTTCCTGCTCAGAAACCTTCAGTGACTCCCCACTTTGTATAGTATGAAGGCCAGATTCCTCAGCCTGGCTGTCAAGGCCTTCCACCATCCAGCCACACCCCTACTATCCAGCTTTCTCTCTTGCTGCATCCTGTTGATATCTTAGTATCTCGTGGTGAGAACCTTTCACTCTAGTCAGGAGTTGACAGGCCAAAAAAAAAGGTTTAGGGGCGGCTAGATGGAGCAATGAATAGAGCACCAGCCCTGGAGTCAGGAAGACCTGTGTTCAAATCTGGCCTCAGACACTTAACACTTACTAGCTGTGTGACCTTGGGCAAGTCACTTAACCCCAACTGCCCTGACTTCCTCCCTCCAAAAAGCAAAAAAAAGGATCAGAATTCTTGCTCTAGTCAGAGTCTAGTGCCCTTGACCCCTCGTAGACACCAAGCTCTTTCTTGACACCTGGTCTTACTCATAGTAGTCTCACTTCTGCCCCAGCCCTATTTGGAATGACCTTCCTTCTGCCTATCCAGACTCTTCTTGTCAAATGTACAAGCTTCTTGAGGGAAAGGACTGTTTTGTATTCCCAAGTCCTAACCCAGTGCCTTGCAAATAGTAGGCCTTTAATGCATGTTTTTGGGATTGCACTGGAATCTCGTTTTCAAGGTTGATATCCCTGCTTCTTCCAAAAAGCCTTCTCTTACTGCACCAGCTCAGAGTAATCTTTCCCTTTTTCTAACCTTTGTCGTCTGTCCTCATCATGGACTGACTTGTCCTTACTATCAGCTAACTTCTTTGTGACTGTGTCATCTCCCTGACTTTTCTGTGAGTTCCATGAGTTCAGGGACTGAGTCCTAATAGATTTCTTTTGTCTTCCAATCAGAATCTAGCAAGGGCTATGTAACAATGATGATAATGATGATGATAATTTGTTCTGTGGTATTTTTAAATTTACTCAATATACATCATCTCATTCGATTCCTGCAAGACTCCTCTGAAGGTAGGCTTGTATTATCTCCATTTGACATATGAGGAAACTGAGATGCAGTCGAGAATTTTTTAGGAAAGGTGACCTGTCCAAGGTCCAGAAAGATCCAGAATTAAAGCCTTTCATAGTTTGACCCCTCCTACCTTTCCAGTCTGCTTAGACCTTGCTCTCTTCCACATACTGAGTACATTCATGTACTCTATCGACATCCAGTGACAGTGGCTTCCTCGCTGTTCCTCTCACAGGACACTTTGTACACAGACTTTGACTGCTTATTCCCCATGCCTAGAATTCTCTCCTTCCTCACCTTTGCCTTCTGGCTTCTGTGACTTCTTTCAGTTCCCAACCAAACCCCACCTTCTGTCAGAAGCCTTTCCCAGTCTCCTTTAATGCTACTTACTGCCTTTCCTCTAAAATATTCTTCAGTTTATCCAGTCTGTATGTCCTCCATACCCATGTGTCTGCACGGTGGCCCCCTCCTTTGCCTTCCTTTGTATCCCCAGCACTTAGCATAGTCCCTTATACATAATAGGAACTTAATAAATATTGGATAGTAGGTGGCACAGTGGATAAAGTGCCAAGCCTGGAGTCAGGAAGACGCATCTTCCTAAGTTCGAATGTGGCCTCACTTACTAAACGAGTCACCTAACCCTATTTACCTCAGTTTACTCATCTGTAAAACAAACTAGAGAAGGAAATGGCAAGCCACTCCAATATCTTTGCCCAAAAAAGCCCCAAAGAGAGTCACAAAGAGTTGGACACGACTGAAAATGACTACACACCAACAGTATATGCTTCTTTACTTGGATAGAGAGATAGCTAAGTGTGGTTGGAAAACAGCACTGGGGTCAGAAGGCTTGGATTCAGAGTCCTCACTCTGACATTAACCAGCTGTGTGATCCTGAGGCAATTTCTCCAATTTCTTGACCTCTTATGTCTTCAACTTCCTCTTCCAAAAAAAAATAGGAATAATTAATAATAGTGATAACTGTCCCTTTTTTCCCAATAAAAAGAACCAGAGGAAGGCCTTCAGCTCTCTAGGGGATTCATGCCAAGATACAGACAAGAATCCCAGCAGCCGGCTGAGTGGCCTTGAGCACTAGTGGGTGGCATGTCCACACTGAGAAATTCAAAATGCCACCAAAGTATTGAAATTGAATGCCTGCCCTGCCTACTTTATTATCAGGGTTGCATTAAGGAAAGCACTTTGTAAACTCTTCACTGCTGAGTAAATTTGAGCAAGACAGCATCATTGCTCTAATAACAACCATCCCCTACCTCCCCAAAAAAAGACCAAAATTTCATCCCTTTCCATTACTCATATGCCAACAGGTTAACTCACCACAGCCATCCAAGGCAAGGAGGGCAGGTATGATTATCCCTTCAGCCCCAGGGTTTTCTGCCACATAGATTCAATGTTCCTTCCACAACATCCCAGCAGCTTCTTCACCTGAAAGAGAATCCAGCCCCCCACACACACACACCTCAGTAAATGGTGTCATCACCAGCCTTTTTCTGGTGACTTACCACCCTGCTGGTACATCCTCCAACAGTAGATTCACAGCCCATCACTGGGTTGTTCCCTTAGATCCTTTCCAGCTTGACCTTACTCATCAGTTTCAGTTCCCTTGCCATAACCTTTGAGAGGGAGTCCAGGACTGCCTCCAAGTCCTAGGGAGGCATCAGAGGAACGGAAGCTTTTTATATTAAAAATTATGAAGAGGAAGCCCAATGTAGTGGGTGGATAGCTGGCCTCAAAGTTAGAATGACCTGGGTTCCAAGTCTTGCCTCTGATACACACTGGCTGTGTGTGACCCTGGGCAAGTCCCTCTCTAAGCACTCGGGAAGCCCTCCCAAGACTCCAGGTAACAGAGCAGAGGTCAGTCGGCATTGTTAGAAAGAGTATCCTCACTTTGGGAATTTCCTACACCAATGAAATCACAGGCCCAGGATGAAAGAGAAAGATGGCAGCAATGATACTAGCTGGAGGAAAGAAGGACACACCCCAAAGGTTTGAGAGTGTGTCATTCATTAAGACTAGGGGTATATCCAAGGTTGCTTAGAATAGGACGTGGAGAGAGCAGGTCACTGATACCCATGAGAATACTGAAAAAGCAGACAGCATGTATGTCAGTTGCTTAGGGAGGCCAGCTAACCAGGAGGGAAAGATCCCAGGCTTCCAAAGGTAAGATTGACAATCTAATGTACTTCTGGCTTTTTTTTTTCCTATTTGAACCAAGAGGTAGGTGATGGAGGGCAGAGAGTGGGTCCCATTGCTGGAATGGTGAAAAAGATGCTCCTGGCTTCCCAGCAGAAGAGTAACTCAGTCCTGAGACTAGGAACCTACTGGGGACTCTGAGAATCATGCCCCATCCCCCAGTGGAGCCCAGAGAGAGTTGGCTGGTCTGTCTTAGGGGATCCAACCCAGTTTCTAGGGATGAGAAAGGATATAGACACCCCAGGAGCAATGCCGTGCTGCTTTGGAGAAGCTGGCGACATTTATTTCTGAACCCAGGACCCAAACTCCCTCAGCAACTGGTTTATTCATTGCCTAAGAAAGAGCTCTGCAGCCTGGGGCAGGAGGGGTGCTGGAAGGCCGCTGCCTAGGCCCTAGAGCCAGGAAAGATACAGCCCAGCTTTGATGTCACTGACTCCATTTTTGGCCCACTCTTCACTCTCCTTCCTGAGAGCTCTTAGCATCTCTCCTGCTGGCAGGGCTCCTTAGCAAGGACCACATTTACTCAGAACAAAATGCATTCACTTGCTTACAGCCACAAGCTAGCAATTTCCTCAAACGGGTTGTAGCGCCTCCTGATTTATTGATGTAGATAAATTATTGATGGGGGATGCTCATTAGGGGGAAGGGGGCACAGCAGGAAGGCAGTGAGGCTCTGGGAAGGGGGAGCTGCATAGACCTGAAAGAGCTGAGATTATACTCATCTACTTTAACATTGGGAAATAATTTCAAACCAACGTTTCCTTCCCCTTGAATTTTTCTCCGATTGCCTCATGTCTGGGTCCAGGGCCATTTAGTCCAGTAAGTGAGAGCACCAGGGTCACAAAGCCAAGTTCAAAGGCCTGGGTCTGACCTCCGACCTCTGAATGAATGACTTCCTACCTGAATGACTTCACCCTCCCTAGGTCTGTTTCTCCTTCTGTAAAGTGAGGTGAGACTCAATGGTCTCTGAGGTCCCTTCCATCCTCAGGTCAGTGATAGTAATATCCCACAGCCTCAGTGCCCCTGTGCACTGGTCACCTTTCTCATCAGTTATACCTGCTATGTAGAAGTTGTTGATTTGTTTTTAAGCTCTAGTTTCTAGGGACTGATTGTATGACCCTGTGACCTTGAGTAGTCACTTCCTGATCTCGAGACCTCATTTTTTTTTATCTATAAAACAAGGAGATTGGACTAGATTAATTCTAAGGACCTTTCTGGCTCCAGCAGCCCCTGTCCTAAGGTCCCTTTCAGCTTTGACATTCCATGTTCTTTGCTCAAAAATCCCTTCCGGCTCTGGCATTCTACATCCTCTCAATCACTAAGCATTTATTAAGCACTTCCTGCATGCTAGGCACTATGCCTAGGCACTGGGGACACAATTACAAAGGATGAGATGGTGACCCCTCTTTGGGAGATTGCTTCCATACCTAGTAGCACAGCTGGCATTTAATGGCATTTCTGTCCAGTCTCCATTCTCGTATTTAAGCCTCCTGCCTTCTGCTTGGCGGCATGCTTTCTGATGGGCTCCAAAGCCAGCAATTTGTGCCTTCCTCCCCTCTACTAAGCAAAAGTTCAGAATTACCCTTGGTAAAATAATGAGCTTCTCACACTGGAATCACATTTTTATTCTCTATGGCAAGTATTGTATCCCCCCAGAGAAAAACAAATTAAAATAAATTCACTTTGCCAACAACAGCTCAGGAGCAGAAGTAAATAATTCACCTTGATCATATCCCCTTCATGCCCAAAGACTCCTTCAGTTTAACTCTAAAACGAACCTTGGACGAGTGAGGACAGGCTTATATATACTCTAGTTGTGGGATAGAAAGAACCCTGGCCATAGGCAGCTAGGTGGTGCAGTGTGTAGAGTCCTGGCCTGGAGTCAGGAAGACCCAAGTTCAAATCCAACCTCAGATACTTACTAGCTATATAATACTGGACTAGGCCCTTAGCCTCTGCTTGCCTCGGTTTCCCCATATGTAAAATGAAGATAATAGCAGCATCTGTAATGAAGGGTTGCTGTGAGGATCAAAGGCAATAATATTCATAAAAGTGCAGTGCCTGGCACACAGTAGGAACCATAATATGCTTATTCTCTTCCCTTCCCTGTCCTGGACCTGAGTTGGCCCAACACTGGCTCTGCTGCTGATTTTTCAGTGTGTCTCCAGGGAAGTCACTCCCCACTCTCTGAGTCTCCGTGAAACAAGGGTTGTTCACTAGTGGACTTTCCAGCTCTAAGTGGCTACAGTTCCCTAGGCCTCAGGTAGGGACTGTACGTAGAACACCAACTGGCCATCCTGCAAGGGGCGGTCAGTAAGGGGGCCAGGAAGATGTTCTAATATCACATGTCTCAGTATATGTCTTCCCACTCATGGGGAAAAACCAGAAAGGGCTCAGCCTGACTACATCAGCAGCAATAGCTTTGTGTGCAGAGAGAACACTATTTTATACTCTACATTTATTCTCTTTATAACTTCCACCTCAGTGTTACATTAAGGTTGACAGAGCACATTCATTCCTCCTGACAGCCCTGTGGAGGGATGAGGTGCATGGTGATGTTATCCCCATTTCACAGATCGAGAGAGATAGTGAGGCTGATAGGTTTAGGGATTAAGCTCACATCCTGTGATAGAACCAGGATTCTGTTCTTTATCTTACATTAAATGCCCAATCTAACTCTCGTCTCTCTGAATAAAAATCAGCTCTTTGAGCTCTTCTTTCTGTATCCCTGCGCTATACCTAATACCATGCTGTGCACATAGTAGGTCCTCCTTCCATATTTGAGTGAGTATAAATTAACTAAAATCGGGACTAGATATTCTTGAACCTGAGTAACATGCACACGCGCGCGCGCGCACACACACGCACACACACACACACACACACACACACACACACACACACACACCCAAGCACCATTTTGACCAGAATCCCTCTTTGCTTCTCCTGGGGAATAAATGCCCCATTTGCCACACCCACTGTAGAGCTCAGCCTCTTGGACCCAGCAGCAGCCGCTCATGTGCATCACCCACTGCTTGACTTGTATGGCAGATTCCATTCCCTTGCCTAGGAGTTCACCTGCCTGCACCATTGTACAAGCTTCATCCCTCACTGCCCACATTACATTGGCTGCTGTTGTCCAGGTCTCATCAATCAGGACCTTTCCCTAATTACCAAAGCGGCCCTAGGCTGGCACCTTGCAGACAGCTAACGATCCCGGAGATAATGAGCCTCAGAGTCAGTGGGTAAACCTGTCTGTAACCGGGGAAACATCCCTTGCTGCTATGCAAAGTAAGGTGAGGGTTGGGGTAGGGTGGGTAAGGCTGTATCAGAGAGCTTCCCACCGCCAGCAGTGAAAATGCAATGCAAGATCCCCCTTCCTCTAACACAAAGGATCATGGGATCCCAAATGTAGTACCTAAAAGGAACCTGAGAGGTCATCTAGTCCAGCCTTCTCATTTTACAGATGAGGAAACTGAGACCCTGAGAGGGGACAGGACTTGGCTGATATCACAAAAGTAATAAAGGGGAGAACCAAGATTCCAACCCAGGTCCTTTTCCCTCTGCCTTTATTTCACCTGAGATCCTGTTCCTCTTTTAAAGATGTATCTGGCTCTCCCTCCCTCTCTCCACCCCAAAACAATCTCCCCTTTTTCTGCATTCTGTGTCTCTCTCTCTCGGAGTATCCATCTCTCTGTATTCAGCCTGTACCAGCAGTCTTCCCCTTTCCACCCAGAAGCCACCATGTGCCCAGAAGAGCATGGCTCCCTTTTCTAGCCGCGACATTGTTGGTTTAATTGTCTTCCTGAATCTCTCTTTCTTCTCCCTGTTGCTTAGTCATATCAGCCCAGTTCTGAGCTCTTCTGGCAGCAGTGCTAGAGGAAGCTACTGTCAATACAGTGAGCTATTGATAGGCCTCCCTGATTACCATTTGGATTGAATGGGAATTGATCCACCGGTTGTTGAAACATCAGCTTATCTTTCCCTCCAGCCCTTCATTCCTAGGCAGCTAAATCCTCCAGTGGAGCATGAGGCAGGTTTTCCATCATGCCTTTAGGAAGGCTTTGGGTTTTGTGTCACATTTCTCACACATCAAGAGAGAAGAAAATCCCTTTCATAGAATCCTGAGGAAGTGGAGGTCACCTTTCCATCCCCCGCCTCCGGCCTGTCCTACAGACATGCCCAGTGACCCTGGGCTCTTACAGAACTTAAGAAGGGGAGCATCTACAGCCTCCTAAGAGAACAACCCCTTCTGTTCTCCCCATCAGTGATCTCCCACCTGTCCTTTTCACTTCCCTCCTGTTTTGTTGGGGGGAATGGGCTAGGTCAAGATCATCCTATCAGAGATTCAGAGCGCAATGGGACCTTAGAGGTCGTCTAATTCAACTCTGGCATTTTACAGATGAGGAAACTGAGGCCCAGAATGTTAAGCACCAAAGGTCGCATCACTAGTAAATGACTGAGGCTGGATTCAAAATCATGTCTACCTAACTCCAGGTTCAGCACTCTCCAGCTCCACAGTGGCATGGGATGCAACCAGTTCAAGAAACTGGAAAAGAAAGCTTACGGCAGAAAGAAAGAAGGAAGTGGCATTTATTAAAAGCCTACTAAGTACCAGACACTGCTAGGACTCTACAAGTATATATTATCTTCACAATAACCCTGTGACGGAGATGCTGTTAACAGCCCCTTTGAACAGTTGAGGAAACTGAGGCAAATGGAGGCTAAGTGACTTTCCCAGGGTTACAGAGCTACTATGTGTCTGAGGCTGGATTCGAATTCAGGTCTTCCCTGACTCCAGGCCCAACATTTTATCTACTGTGCCACCAATCTGCTGAAGGGGAAAATGTGATCCCTGCCTGTGGAGCATGTGGAATAGAATTTGGAGAGGCAGATTCCACTTCACTCTAAGGAAACATCCCCAAATCATTGGAGTCATCTCAAAGTAGAATGGGCTGTCTTAGGAGGTGATAAGTTACTCCTCATTGGAGATCTCCAGATGAAGGCTTCATGGTCACTTGTTGGGTTATTGTGGAGAGAATTCCTCCTCCAGTACAAATTGGACTTGATTACCTGTTGAGGTTCCTTCCAACTCTGAGAATCTGTGCTGAGGATCCTTTGCATCCCCAATGCCTCTGTCTTTTGGAGTGCCCTTGCAAATGTTTTCTCTCTTTTTTTTTTTTTTGGAGGCAATTGGAGTTAAATGACTTACCCAGAGTCACAACAACTAATAAGTTTCTGAGACTGGATTTGGACTCAGCTCCAGGGTTGGTGCTCTATCTGCCTAGCTGCCCTCATTTTGTCTTTTTTTCTTCCCTTTCCCCTAATCCCTGCTTTGTCTCCCCTTCAGGATTACCTCACAGATCTGATCACCAATGATAGCATGAGCTTCTTTCGAACCTCCAAGAAGATGTATCCACACAGGCCGGTCCTGATGGTCATCAGCCATGCTGCTCCCCATGGCCCTGAGGACTCAGCCCCCCAGTACTCTCAGCTCTTCCCCAACGCCTCGCAGCACATGTAAGGTCAAGCTCCCCTTCAGCCAGAGGACGGTCATAGAGCTGATCCTCATGGGAAGCCAGTCTGGGTTTTGTTTTGGGTTTCTAGGTTGTTGTTTTTTGGTTTTTTTTTTGGAAAGACCAAAATGTGCAACATTTGCTTAACTGATTGAGAGTGGCAAGGACAGGGCAATTTGGAGATGGCATGAATATTCAGGGAGTTTAATTTTCATTAAAATCAGAATGTATTCCCCCTTTCCATAATTGCTTTTAGATGAAGCTCAGAGTGGTGCTGAGCTGATAAGTGCTGGGTGTTAACCTCCTGATCCCCTGGTCTTTGGGGAGGATTTGGGAGCTGCATTTGATAGAGGAAGAGAAATCAGCCCCCAGTGCCATGGTTTTCCTGGCTCAGTCTTGGATCCCGTCCCACTGCCTCCACACACCAGGCCAGGTCTCCCAGACTCGCCGGCCAGACTTCTGCCTCGCTCCCATGATGCGCAGCGGCAAATATGGACTCGGGAGCCAAATCAGGGAGTCCAGACTCAGCCAGGTTTCTAGATTATCATGACAGCAATTCCCATTTCTATAGCACTATAAAGGTGACAGAGTGTTTAATCTAGAACGACCCCATAAAGCAGGAAATAATATGAGAAGCTTTAACATCCCCATTTCACTGATAAGAAAACAGGCTCAGTGACAGTGACTTGCTTAGGGTCATTGAGTGTCAGTAGTAGGATTTGAACTCAAGTCTCCTGACTCAAAGCCAGGCCTTCTTTCCACCTCACTGTGCCTACCATATGTGCTGTGAAAAGCCAAGAAAGCATGTGTTCATTCCATGCTTCAAAGAGGGTGCTATTCTCACCCCAAAGCAGCCCGGCATTTCATGTTTAAATTGTTTGACATCTCTTGCTCATTTATTTCCCCTTTGAAATGAAAATTACAGAAATTCCAAATGAGCAGCGCCTGATATTACTTACACATACAATCAACCTTTGCCTTATTAGGAGTGTATTTGGAAGGCGCTCTTATCTCTAAGGTATAATCATCTGCAAAACAAAAAAAAAGTCCTACAATGGGCCAGAGTCCCAGGTGGGGAGGAGGGAGCGCAGAACCTGACTGCCTGCATCTTCTCCGACGTCTGTCAAGGCCTCCTACAGCAACATCTCGGCACGTTCAGGACCCTGACCTGGACTGGTGCTGGGCATACGCCTTCTCCAAACACCAACTGGGCCAATACTTAATGAGTGCTAGAGGAGAAGATGAAATAGGACACAGATCATTGTTCCACAGTCAGGAGTAGAGGCTAGCCACCTCATTTTATAGATGAGGAATCCGAAAGAAGGGAACAATGAATAAGCCCCTGCTGTACCAGGCACTACAGTGCTTAGAGCTGTACAGATATTAGCTCATTTGATCATCCCAACAACCCTGGGCGGTAGATGCAGTTATTATCCCCATTTTGCAATTGAGGAAACTGAGGCAGAGAAAAGTAAAGTGACTTGCCCAGGGTCACATAGCTAGCAGGAGCCTGCGGTCATATTTAAATTCAGGTCTGCCTGACTCCAAGTCCAGTGCTCTGTCCCCCGGACCACCTGCCTGCTTCTAGGAAGTAATAAAAGACAGTGACTTTCCCATTATCACACAGGTAGTGTCAACACCAGGGTTTGAACCCAAGTTAGTTCTCTCAACTTCAAAATCTGTGTTTTTTCTAATGTGTCATTTGCTGAAGTCTAGGTCTCAGCCCTCAAGAAGGTCACAGTCTAGTGGGGAAATCTCTCCCATAAAAACACATGTACAGGTGTACATATGGACACACATGCGCACACACACACACACCTAGAAAACAAAATAGAATATGAGGAAGATACAAATAGTGTTCCTGAGGAATTCCGAGAAGAGGGAGATCACTCACAACTGCTAGAGTCAGAAAAGGCTCTATGAAGTGCTTTAGAGACGAACCTAGAAGGAAGAGATGGATTTCAGCAGGTTGGGGGCAGAGGATAGGTGAGAGAGAGAAGGGGTATTGCAAGCACAGGAGACAGTACAAACAGAGGCAGGAGAGCACAGCACATGGACAGGGCTTGTCAAGTACTATATTTTAGCCAAAGGACTGAATATGTGGACGGAAGAGTGTTGGATCAGTTTAGAATGGTCAGGTGGGCTCACGCTATAAAGGACCTTGATCACTGGGCTAAAAAATTAGACTTTATTCCAGAGGCAATGGGGAGCCATTGAATGGCAGTGAGCAGAAGAGATGGGATCAGAGCTCTCCCCTAGAAAAATTAGTGTGACAGTACAGGCTGACTTGGAAGAAAGGAGAGAATGGAGACAGAGCATTGGTCCATGCAAGTGGTAATGAGGGGAAGGGAGAGGGAGAAGTCGGGACTAGAATGAAGATACTGATATGAAGAATATGGCAAAATCAACAGGCAATAACCCTCTTTCTCATACACTATAACTCATTTATTTGCTTCAGTTTCCCAGTAAAATGTGCCTGGAATGGGGTGGCTAGGTGGCACAGTGAATAGAGCACTGCCCTGGAGTCAGGAGGACCTGAGTTCAAATCTGGCCTCAGACACTTAACACTTACTAGCCATGTGACCTTGGGCAAGTCACTTAACCACAATTGCCCTACTTTCCCTCCTCCAAAAAAAAGAGAGAGATGTGCCTGGAATAGAGAAGTACAGTAATATTTTGTAGCAGAAAGAGCACTGGATTTAAGACAGGATTTAAAGAGTTTAAATCCTGGTTCTGTCACTTAACTGTCTAACATTCAGCAAGTCACTTGATCTTTCTAGGCCTCAGCTTTCTCATCTGCAAAATGAAAAGATGAGACTAAATGATCTCTGAAGTCCCTTCCAACTCTCAATCCTGCAGTTGTGGGCGAGTTTCATCAGACCGCCATTCCTCACACAGACCCTGAGATTGGCCCTAGAACCAAAGTGCTGCTCCTCAGGCAGACTTTGGTGCTCTGGCAGCATGGGAGACACGTGGTTGTGGTGCTGGGCTGCCCTGCGCTGTCTGCTAACATGCCTGGCAGGGGCTTTGATTGGGGAGACTTTGAGATCCACCTTCCAAAACCACCCATGAAAATGATAGTAATGGTGGTAAGAGTGATTGACAGTGTTGCAGTGTGCAGTGTTTTAAAGGTTGCAAAGCACTTTACAGGTGTTATCTCAGTCCTCACAACAACCCTGTGAGGAAATTGGTATTATTCTTCCCCTTTTCCAGATGGGGAAAGTGAGGTAGAGAATTGAGACAGTTTTCATAGGATCATATAGTTTGATAAGTGTCTGAGGCAGGATTTGAACTCGGTTATTCCTGACCCCCAAGTCCAGCATTCTACCCACTCTACCACCTCGTTGCTGTGAATACCCAGATATTCACACTGAGGGTGCCTTGCTGGACACTCAGGAAGCTCACCAGGTAGCAAGTCCCTGGTTCTCTATTCAGAAGGCCCTCACTTCAAGGCCCTCTAGCTTCAAGATCAAGCCTCTCTTTCAAATCTGTGTCCCAGAGGAAGAAGGTAGGATAGCAAAATCCCAAAAGGAACTTACTCTGTTTCCATGTCTTCTTCCTCATTCCCTCCCTCCAGTTCCTAATGCAGTGGGCAGTAGCTCCTCAGAAATGACAGGGGGAAGGGAGAGACAGAGAGAAGGAGGAGAGAGACAGAGGAGACAGAGAGACGAGAGAGAGAGAAAGCCCTATTAGAACCACAGGGCATGACCTCCAATGTCACCGAGGAGGGCTGGGGCCACTCATGATTCCTGACTCAGGAAGTTCTTTCCACCTTGGATTGATAGATAAGACTATGAATGAGTTGGGCAGGAGAGGGCGGTGTTTCCAGCAATCAAAGGGAATCCGTGGGCCAAGGTTGGATTAATTGGCAGGAGTCTCCAATCCACGGAGGAGTCAGAAAGCAAAGTCCAGAAGGAGCCCGCCCGGTATTGTGATTCATCGTGGGCATTACATAGCAACAGTTTCCATAACCATCAGCTTGTTCAGAGTGTAATGTGATTATTCCAGCCATGAGAACGTTCTGATATTCAAGAGGCTATTAAGGTATCAGAGAAGAAAAGGCATTTTTTTTCTCTGAACAAGGCCTTGCCCCCGCCCCTTCGCCCCACTCCCCTCAGCCTCCCCTGTCTGTTCAGGGCTGGCTTTGAAAAGCCTTCCCCCTCCAGCTTGCTGAAATCCATTCGCTATTTTGTTATTGACTGAGGATGTATGGGAGAGCCACACCTTTTAACATTTAATATTTAAAGAAGGTGGTAGGATCTGGGCATCCTCAGACCCAGCTTTTGTTGTAGAGTTTCTGTAGGAGAAGCTTTTCCTCTGTAGGTCAGAGAAAAAATTTTGTATAATAATAGAAGGAACCCAAATGTGGACTCAGGAGGCCAAAGGTCAAATCCCAGCTTTTATTAGTTATATGTTTATAAACAGGTTACTTTTTCCCTTCTGATCCTCAGTTTCCCCACCTGTTAAATGAAGAAACTGAAAACATACCTTCTTGAGGCAGGATTTTGCCTAGGGGTGGCCCTGCATCCAGAGACTGAGAAACTGAGTGGAAATTACACTGTTTTCCAGAGTCATAGCCTCTAGATATCCTTGGATGCTTCCTACTTGTGGGACCTTGGGAAAGATATCTAATGTCCCTGGGCCTCAGTTTCCTTATCTGTAAAGTAAGAGGCATAGTTAATTTGGAATGACCTCTGAGATTTCCTTCCTTCTCTAAATATTATGATGCCATGATCCCCTACAGGATAATAATACCTTCTATTCCTATAACATTTTTTAAAATTTCTATAGCATTTAAAGCATCTTTTTTTTCTTTACTACAACAACCGCATGGTAAATAGGCAGGATGAGTTATCTTGATTTTACTGATGAAGAAATTGACTTTACCCAAAGTATACAAGCTAGGCTCTGGCTCCGGCCAAATTCAGCTTTCCTTCTACTCTGCCTAATGGACCATCTCCAAGTCCAGCAGTTCTCCAGTTCCATAGTGATGTCGTATCCAGTCAGCTCAAGAACCTGGAAGAGAAAGCATAGGGGAAAAGAAGGAAGGAAGCAAGCAAGCATTTATTAAGTGCCTACTATGTACCAAACAATTTTAGTGGGATTTGAAGATTCTTAGACCTGGCCAGTAGCATTTCCTGTGGTTAGAACAGAGCCATCTAGAGAAGTGCACAAGGAACTCACTCATTGGGGAGATGACTAACATATAAACATAGAGTGGTGTGAGGTTAAAAAATAAAGTGAGGCACAAAACAAAACACTGGAGAGTATAGAGGAGAGACAAGAGTTCTTCAGATGTTGTTGAGTCATTTTTAATTGTCTCTGACTCTTCGTGGCCCCATTTGGGGTTTTTTTGGCAAAGATACGAGAGTGGTTTGTCATTTTTTTCTCTAGCTTATTTTACCAATAAGGCAAACAGAGTGAAGTGACTTACCCAAGGTCACACAGCTAGTAAGTATCTGAGGCCAGAACTGATCTCTGGAAGATAAGTCTTCCTGCCTCCAGGCCTGGCACTCTCTGCACGGCCCCACCTAGCCTCCTCTTCTTCAGATGTTGGGGCAGATAAACAGGAGCTTCCAGGGAATCAGGGCAAGGCTTTATGGAAGTGCTGGCACTGATGGCAGTCCCTGAAGGCAGGTGGGCGGTGCAGTGTGGACAGATCATTGGATGGAGACTCAGGAACAGCTCAATGCAAATTTAACTTCACTAGCTGTGTGACCCTGGGAAGGTCCCTCAACCTCAGTTATCTCATCAGTAAAATGGAAATAATAAAACCTACCACCTAGGATGGTTGTGAGGTTCAAGTGAAATAGTATCTGTAAAGAACTTTGCAGATCTTAAAGCACTATGTAAATGCTAGATTATCATCAATTACTATTGAAAGTTGGGTTGGATTTCAACAGGTATTGATGGAAATGACAGGGAATTACGTTATAAGAGCTGTGCTTTCGGAAGATGACTAGGAGATAGTAGGTTTGAGATGGATTGAAGGGGAGAGAGACTGGAAAAGAATCCTCTGATAATTTCAAAAACCATTTATTAAATACCTGCTGTGTGCTTAGCATTAGGGGCAATATAGAAATAAATAACACAGGCTCCCAGCCTCACCAAGCTCGGGCTCTGGTGGGAGGGCTTAACAAACGCCTGCTGATCGATTGTCCAACATGTACACAAATACCTATAATGCAAAAGGATTTGGGAGTGATTAAGGGAGGTGTAAACAAAGCTCTGTGGTCCAATTCTGATCTGCATTGCCTCGCCCCTGGGGTTATTGTAAAAGCTCATCAACCAGGCTAAAATAAAAATCATGATAATAGCCTATGTTTATAGTCACATTATGAAGTTTACACAGCACTTTCCTCACTGCAACTCTCTAAGGTAGATAGCTTAGGTGAGATGAGCTCCTGTTTTTTATTTTTTCACGTGAGGAAACTAAGGCTCAGAAAAGGTGGGGGTCAAATAGTTTGTTGTTTGGTTAGATCAGACTCTCCATGACCCCATTTGGGGTTTTCTTGGCAAAGGTACTGGAGTGGTTTGCCATTTCCTTCTCCAGCTCATTTTACAGAGGAGGAAACCGAGACAGACAGGGCTAAGTGACTTATACCCAGGATCATACAGCTAGTGTCTGAGGGTAGATTAAACTTAAGAAGAAGAGTCTTCCTGACTTCAGACACTGGGCCACCTAGAGTTACCAAGGACCCAAACTAAAGCTTTAACATAGACCTCATAACACTAAGCCTCCTATTTTGCCCCTTAGGTGAGCATTTTCTTTTGCTTGTAGAGGCAGCTTCTGGGCCAACACTTACTTTCCCTTGGTTCGCTCGGTCATCAGCAAGCACTGGTTAATACAGACCTTGAGTGGCTCCTGGTTACTACAGAAGGGAGAGTCTGCTACAAGTGTGAGCAGGGACAGGACTAAAGAGGAGTTGGCAAACTGGGCTGGTTTCAGGTATATCACGATCTGCAGAGCATCAGATTCTGAGCTGTAAAGGACCTAAGGGGTCATCCTCTCCAACCCCCACATCTTACAGTAGGAGAAACTGAGGCCCCAGGAGTGGAAGGCACTTGTCCAAAGGAGATGCAACCAGAAAGCGGCAGGTCTGGGAATCTTTTTACTCCGAATTCAGACCTTTTTCTATTATCCCACAGCTGCTTCTCTTGGTACAACTTTGTTCAGATATAGATCTCATAGTATAACCATTTAGGTGTCGTAAGTCAAGAATGTATTAAGTAAGCCTTTACTCTGTACCAGGCGCTGTCCTAAGTGCTGATGATACAAAGACCAAAATATGGTCCCTGCCCTCCAAGAGATTACATTCTGACTAGAGAGACATGCAGCGTGAACCTCTGGGAACGTGTAAGCTTTCTGCAGAAGAGATGGATTATAATCTGAAAGGGGAAGGCACTAGCAGGAAAGATCCTGAGTCTTGAAGGAAGTTGGACAAACCGAGACCCAAGCTCTAACTGGCTAAAACCCATCCAGGGTGTCCCAGATCAGGTGGTGCATCCCACAGAGTGGGATCCTGAGAGCAATGGCCATCCCTTCTCATTAGCGGACTGTGAGTTCTTGCTCCTAGGGCCAACCTTTGAAAGATATTCATCCTGAAGATGTGGAATGCACCTGCCTTTTCTCCCCCCACGCCACCCCCTCCCCCTGACATCTCACCTGTTCTTTAGTACCCCCCTCCAAGGACCCTTCTTCTCCATGAAGCTTTCCCCCCAATGACAAGGGTCTCTGTCATCCCTCTGATCTCAGAGCTCTTTGTACTCCTCACCTCCTCTCTGAGCAGCTGTAATTTTGTAAGTGTCGGCTTCTTCAGCACCAGAGCAGACTCATATCTTATTACATGGTCTTCAGAGCCACAGTGGACCCCAAAACTTCATCCATTGGTAGCCAACTCTGGTAACGAACGAGATTCCACACATTTAACTAGATAGGTCCACAATGATAGACATACAGCCTGTCACTGGACCTTTAGTTGGAGAAACAAACATATATTAAAAAAACTTTCCCAGTGCCAGGCGCTGTGCTAAGTGCTGGTGATACAAAGAAAAGGCAAAAACCTTGGTTCCTGCCCTCAAGGAGCTCACAGTCGAATGGGGTAGACAACATGCAAAAAAATTGTCTATGCAGGATGTATAGAGTACAGATGCAAGGCAGTCTCGGAGAGAAGGCACAAGGAGAAGGAAGGGGGAAGAAGGGCATTGAGAGGAAGGGTCTCCTGCAGAAGGCAGGATTGGGACTGTCTTAGAAGGAATAGAGGGAGAGCAGCCCCCAGGTGAGGGGAGTCACAGAGTCCAAGTCAGGAGATGGAGTCTCCCATTAGAGGAAGATTATAAGAGTATGTGAAATAACTTGTAAGCCAGGAAGGGTGGGAAGGGGCCAGAGAGAAGACACTATCATTAAGCAGGACCAGGAAAGGCTTCCTTTAGCTGAGTATTGATGGAAGCAGGGGAAACCAGAAGGTGAGGCAAAGGAAGGAGAGAATTCAGGGCCTGGGGCCTGGCCATTGAAAAAGCCCAAAGTCAGAAGATGAAATGTCTTGTGCAGGAACGGCAGAGTCCAGTGTCATTGAAATGCAGAGTACATGGGGGTGAGTAAGGTATAAGAAAACTGGAAATGTAGGAAGAAACCAAGTTATGAAGGATTTCAGAAGACAAACAGAGAATTTTATATTTGATCCTGGAGGTGTTGGAGTTTATTGAAGAGGAAAGTGGCATGGTCAGACCTACACTTTAGGAATATCAATATGACAGGTGAAAGAGGGAGGGAACAAGCATTTATTAAGCACCTACTGTGTACCAGCCATTATTTAAAAGTGCTTTACAGATATCCCATTTGATTCCCACAGCAACCCTGGTGATATTATTATCCCCGTTTTATAGTTGAAGAAACTGAGGCAGACAAAGGTTAAGTGACTTGCCCAGGGTCACACAGATAGTAAATGTCTGAGGTCAGGTTTGAACCTAGGTCTTCCTAACTCCAGGCCCAGCACTGTATCCACAGAGCCACCTAACTGCTTCTGAGTAGGGAGACCAACCAGCAGGCTATTGCAGTAGTCCAGACATGAGGTAATGAGGGCCTGCAGCAGTGTCAGAGGAGAAAAGGTGCTTAAGGACTTAAAGAGCCAAATAGAGGGTTTTCTTTTTAGTCCTAGAGGTAATAGGGAGCCAATGAAATTTACTGAGTAGGGGAGTGACCTGGGCAAGTATAAGCCATTGGAGCCACAATGGGCAGGTGGAGAGGCAGTTGGAGGTTCACTGTTCATTGAATATTGAATGGTTGGGTGATACCCTCTGCTAAGATAGGAGTCATTTCACTCCAGGGTACAAAGAAAAGCACTGGCCCAGCAATGAACATGTTGGGACCACCATCTCTAATCTCTAGGGCAGCTTAATATAAGGTGAAGAGTTCTAGGCCCACCACACTAGACCATGAGCTAGCAGCATCATTTTAGCAAGCCTTCTCTGAACCTTGGCTTTCTCATATATGAAATGAGGACTTGGTCTCCATCAGAGATTCTTAACCTGGAACCTGTAACTTTGGACCTCTTAATCTTTGGGTAACTATATTTCAGTGGAATTGGTTTTCTTTGTAAATCTCCTGTATTTTATGCATTTAAAAGCATCCTGAGAAGGGATCCATGGGTTTCCCCAAACTTTCAGGGAAGGGACTCAAAAAAAAAAAGGTTAAGAACCCCAGGTCTAGATGATCTCAAGAAGCAGCTGGTTCAGTGGTTAAAATGCTGGACTCAACAAGTTAGTAACAAGAATTAAAACCCAGTGTCCAGAGTGTCAGTTGAATCAAGAAGACCTGTGTTCACTGCTAGCCTCAAGACACTTACCAGCTCTGGGATTCTAGGTAAGTCACCACCTCTCTGGGCCTCAGTCTCTTCCTCTGTAAAATCCAAGGCGCCTCCAGCCCTAAGTCCAGGATCACATGAGCTCTGATGCTCAGTGTTCAAAGGGCCCTCCCAACTCCAACATTCCACATGACCATAGATTTCAGCCTGCAGGGGACTTCAGAGTCCGCCTCTTCCAGCCCTCTTATTTTACAGATGAGGACATTTGAGTCTTGGGAAGGTTGAGGGACTTGTCCAAGTCAGTCATGCAGGTAATAAGAAGATCTGAGATTTGAGCCCAGGTCCCCTGACCGCCTCCCCTTTCCCAGGGTCTCTTTCACCGCTGACATTCCATGTTCTAAGACTCCTTCCAGGAGCAGCTCCAGGAGATTTCTTTTGAATGACTAGTCCATCACCATAATCTATTGACTTGACCACTCTGCTCTGTTTGCCATTCCCCCCCCCCCAGCACTCCAAGCTATAATTATGCACCTAACCCCGACAAGCATTGGATCATGAGGTACACGGGACCAATGAAGCCCATCCACATGGAATTTACCAACATGCTGCAGAGGAAGCGCCTGCAGACCCTCATGTCTGTGGATGACTCAATGGAGATGGTAAGCAGGCCCTGCCCCGCCCCCACCCCTCACCCTTGCCTCCTCAGCACACCGACGCCTCCTCTCTTAGATTCCCCTTTCCTGTCCCCTCTTGGGACAAGCATATGGCCAAGCCAAATGCTTCTGCCATTCAGTGACTTCCCGGGCCCCTGGCCTGAGGCATCATTGGCCAGAGAAGAAAGGAAGCAGAATGGAGAATGAGTAACAATAAGCCCACCTCCCACTGCCGTCCAGTCCAAGGAGGGAAAGCGCACTTGACAAGCTGGTGGTTGTTATTTCTCATTGTTCGGTTGTTTCAGATGCTTTGTGACCCCATTTGGGATTTTCTTGACAAATATACTGGATTGGTTTGCCGTTTCCTTCTCCAGCTCATTTACAGATGAGGAAACTGAGGCAAACAGGGTTAAGTGACTTGCCCAGGGTCACGCAGCTATCTGAGGCCAGATTTGAACTCAGGAAGCTGAGTCTTTCTGACTCCAGGACTGGCACTCTACTACACCACCTAGCTGCAAGATTCCAAATGAGAAAACGAAAGCCTATGGGGTCAAAGGCAAGGATGTCCTCACTCACACTCACCTGAGCCCAAAACAGTTTCTGAGTTACTTAAGAATTATTTAAGATCCCAAATCAGCCAGACCAGGTTTTGAGAATTCAACCAGTGACCATTTAACAGTGGGATTCCTAGAGGCCTGTGGTTTGTTTGCTCCCCAGTGGCAGCTAGAGCCTCTGGGAAATCCTGTGACAAGTAGCAACTGGGGTTCTCAGAACCTAGGCTGGCTTGTTTCTCGAGGCTCCTTACGTAAGCCTCTTACCTTTAACCACTACCCATCTTCTCCCAGTGGCATCCTCTGTGCCCCCACATATGAGAAAGAGAGAACGAATGAGAATATTCATGGGAGGAACACAAGAACACAGAGAGAGAGAATGAAAGAAGGGAGAAAGGGAGGGAGGGAAGGGGAAGAAAAGAGAGGAGAAAAATGAGAGAGAGAGAGAGAGACAGAGACCGAGAGAGAGATTGAGAAAGAGAGAAAGAGAAGCAGCCAGGGAAGAGACAAAACAGTTCTCAACCTGAAGGTACAATGGGGGAGGAGAGAAGCTGAGACAGAATCTCTGGCCTTTAGACCTTGTTCTGGCACAGCTGGTTGTGTGACGTGGGCCAAGTCCCTTGTCTTCTCTAAGCATCTGAAAATTGGGACTTGTGGGTGGGACCATATGGGCCTGGAAGTAGTGAGTATTCACAGGTGTGTATGGGACAAGTCACTCTCACCCAGTGGCAGACTTGGCCTGTTGGAGGGTTTTGTGTCTCCTCACTTCCCCTATCTCAAGGTCAATATCTCATCATAACCCATTGGGAAAACCAGTGACAAGGAAGAGGAAAGAGAATTCAGGAACTAACCATGGGGTCCCAGACTGATGGAGTACAAGCTGGGAGGGGCCTCAGAGGCCACCCACTCCAACCCCCTCATTCTGCTCCTCAGTAAAAGTAGGGGCCTGGGCTAGGTGGCCTCTGAGGAGGCTTGTGAGGAAAGTGCTTTGACTGAGCCAGGATTTGAACGCAAACCTGTTGACTCCAAATCCGCAGCTCTGTCATCAGGGTTGATTCTTGGTATCTGACCAAAGAGCAGATAGACATTCACTGCTCCTTTGAGTGACCCCTTAGTACGTGTGAGGTCCCATGCTGTCTGACTTCTGGGAGAGCAGCAGAAATGACAGAGGCCCTGCCCTCAAGGACGTTCCAGTCTAGCCAGGGCGTTAAGATGTGCACGCAGATACTGAGTAGCGTAGAAAGGCCTGTGAAGGAGGTACAGACAAGGTGTTAGAAGCTTCAGAAACCCAGGAGGAAGAGTAGGCCCTGGTGGGGAGAGCCCTGCATTTGGAGGCAAAGGTCTCATTAGCCGTGTGTGTGACTGTGGACAAGTCCACTGCCTTCCTTGAGTCTCACAGAGTTTGCATTAGAGGCCCTGGGTTTGAATCCCACGTCTCTATTCACTGCTACTTAGTCTCTCTTGGCCTCCAATTCCTTATCTGTAAAAGGGGAATGGTAACCTTTTAATTACTTGCCTCACAGATGTGTTATAAGGAAAGTATTTCATAAACAGTAAAGTCCCCGTGTAAGTGTTTTGGCATGGGCGGGGGGGGATCACAAAATCCTGCCTCAGACATTTCTTATCTGTGTGATGATGGACAAGTCACTTAACCTCTCTGGGCCTCAGTTTCCCCATCTGTAAAATGGGGCTAATAATCATGCCTGTCTTCCAGGGTTGTTGTGAAGGTCGAATGAGTTAACACAGGTAAGGCACTTTGTATAAATGCTAGTTGTTATTATCAGTAATTGGATAAGGATGTACATGGGCAGGTAGAGAGTTAGTCATATGCACACTCTACACAGTTCCTCAGGCCAAGGCCACATGGCCTCATTCATTTTTGCTGTTTCAGATTTACAACATGCTGGTCGAGACAGGCGAGCTGGATAACACCTACATTGTTTACACTGCTGACCATGGCTACCATATCGGCCAGTTTGGCCTGGTGAAAGGGAAATCCATGCCCTATGAGTTTGACATCAGGGTCCCTTTCTACATCCGAGGCCCCAATGTGGAGGCAGGATCTTTGTGAGTACATTCCTTTCTTGCTCTGGGGAAGTGGTATGGCATTATCTAGGGATAATGTTAAGTCCAGTCTGGTGCCGGGGTGAGAAGGAGCCATTTGGGGAGCATGGCATATGTGGCTGGAATGCTGGATTTCTTTCTCTCCAAATGCTATGAGACTCAGGCCCACGTAACTCACGTCATTGAAGTGATCCTGTGTCCCAGGCCCAAGTCTTAGATTCTCTTAACCCTCCTTAGAGGCTAGCACCTGGCTGCATGGGAATATCTGCTCAGTGTTCATGGATGGGGATGCTTTGTGATTTCTCTGCTCCATCAGACAGTCATTTAGGGCCTGGTCATGGTCAGACAATAAGTCTTGCTACTGTGGAAGAAATAGCCAGTCATCTACAGAGATCAGGATACGGGAAGCTCTCTCCTCTCAGCATTTCTCTTGTAGGGGAGTTTGGGCATCAGGGCCCCCATGGCCCGCAGTGAACAGCTCTCCTTGAGTTAACCTTCCAGGTGACACATTCCTCCTGGGAAGTGCTCTATCTGGGTTGGGGGAAGTATAAAAGGACTTATAATGATCAGAGTAACTTTGATCATCTGGGAAATTATGTAGCTGGACTCCTGGGATTTTTGATATGCAAATACTCACCATTAAGCTGTGCTTTGGGACTTACATCTATAATGAGCTGAACACACACATGCACAACTACGGTTCCTTCTAAATGAGTGCTGAATATAGGATGCAGAAATAGAGAACCAGGAGTCTCCTAAGGACACAGCTAGTTTAAAATATGAAAAGCCAGTGCAGTACAGTGGGAGATTAAAAATCAGGACACCTGACTTCTGATCTCAGCCTTGCTACTAACTAGTTGTGAGACCTTAGACCAGTCACTTCTCAACTTGATGCCATGCAAAGAGCACTGACTGGATTTAGAATCAGAGGGTGTAGGTTTGAATGGCTGGCTCTGTCACATACTACCTATGTGACCTTAGGCAAGTCTCCTCCCTTGTCTAGCCCCTAGTTTCCTCCTCTGTAAAAAATAAAAATCATCTAAGGTATTTCCTGTATCATTGAGGATGCAAATAAAAGACCCCCTGTCAGTGGTGAGTTTATCTAGCTGCTTCTGTTTTTCAGATCATACGTATAGCACTACTCTAGCCCTGAAGCCTTACAAAACCTCTTCAATGAAAACTACATTCAGTTGAAAATGCTCCTGACGATCTACATGTGAAAACCAAAGTGGATGAAAACCATATTAGCCAGATAACAATATGCAGTTGGACAAGAAACCCACCACAAAGTGGATCTATATGCACTGCATATCTATACATATACTGCAGATTAACAGTAAGGAGGTTTCAGAACTGATTAGGAAAGGATTGAGTTAGATCATATTTGGAGAATCATCTTTTGCTTTTAGTGATCCCAAGATTATTCCCTGGCAAAAAAACGTTTTTCTTTTAAACACCAAAACTCTCTATGTGGTACTGTATGGTTGCAGATCATGGAAGACAGTGACCCAAGAGGAGGAAGAAAGGCACCTGGTGGGTTTGAGTAAGGCAGAAACGTATGACCGACAATGGCTTATATGGCAGAGGAGGAATTTTAAAACCTTGTCAAAGATGTGCATCTTCACAGAAGGAGATGGGCCCTCAGGCCATGTATTAGGAATGAGGGACTAAAGCATGAGTGCTATGAGCCAAAACCTCCCATTGATTCTTTTGGCCAGCTCCGCATGTCATCCTAGGAGCAAGTTCTGAAACATTCCTCCCCAAAGATAGCCTCCTCTTCCCCACAAGTTTCTTCTCCTAAATCATTCCGCGTTAGGTTGGCCTGTTGGTGATGAGAACACATAGACCAGTCATGGCTGTACCATTGATCTGCCACGTAACTCTGGGCTCCAGTAGCAAGGACACTGGATTTGACGTCAGTCTTGAGTTCATCTCCCAGCTCTGCTAATTATCACTGCAAGTCACTTAACTTTGATGTAAAGTAAGGGGATTAATTGGACTAAATGATCTAGAGGGGCACAGAGTGTGGATAGGATGCTGGACTCTGAGCCAGGAGGCCTTGGGTTCAGATCCTGTTTCAGACCCTGGATGAGTCACATAACTTCTCTGTGTCAGTTTCTTTATGAGTAAAATATTAGGCAGTAAAGGGAGAGGGTGGACTCTCTGGTCCCTGAGGACACTTGTAGCTCTAAATCTTCAATTTTGTGATCTTTGAGATCTCTTTCCATTCCAAAGGCTGTGATTCTGAATCAGCTTCTCCTTTTAGAGATGTAGTTTTGGGATCTGTAAAATAAAGGACCTGGACTAAAGTTCATTCCAGTTCTAAGATCTGTTGCTCCATGATCTGTTTGAGACTGTATGCAAATGGCAAGGGACACAGGAGAAACTTCATGGCCCTTTTGTGTGATGGGGATTCAAATCTGCAGGGACAAGCACAGTGACAGCTCACTGAAGCATGAATCTTCCCCATCAAGCCATCTACTGCCCCTTCCCCCCACACCCCCTAGGTTTCAGGTTGGGATGGAGTTTCTGCTGTCTTCCAGTCTTCCCTGGGTCCCTGAGGATGGATGAATGGATTGATTCATAGATATAGATAAATAATTATATGGAGATGGATGGATGGTTGATAGAGCAATCAGTCTTTATTAAATCTAAGTGTTAGAAATAAAAACATAAGAAACAAAATAGTCCCTGCCATCAAGGAGCTTACACTCTAATGGTGAAGACAGTATATAGAGCATGGGGAAGGAGGGGAGAGCACAAAAAGGGGCGTGGAGTCCAGCAGCAAGATAAGGGCTTCAATTTCCAAATTTCTTCCTCCATCCCCTGGAACTTGGATTCCAGAAGGCTCTAACAGGAGCCATGGTGAGGAGAGTGTGGGCTGAGGATGGCCTGTGGGGCTCTGGTGTGTTTAACAGGAACCTCAGAGGCAGGGTTCCCAGAGGCAGGACTCAGAAGAAACTGAGATAAACTCTCTCTCCCCCACTGTATCTTCTGTAGAAATCCCCATATTGTCCTGAACATTGACCTGGCACCAACTATCCTGGACATTGCAGGCCTGGACATCCCCCCTGACATGGATGGCAAGTCTATTCTCAAACTTCTGGATACCGAGAGGCCAGTCAACAGGTGAAAATGTCTGGGGGTTGAGAGGGAGGTGAAGGAGGAGGAAAGAGAGGAAGCATTACTCAATCCCATTTGTGCCTACCTATCTGCTCATTCAGTCAGGGAGAGAGGCTACATTGGAACACACCACATAGACCTGGTCCTTGTGGAGCCTGTCAGTTGGCAGGTGAGACAGTGCACATCCACATGAAATAAACCTCCCAGACTAGTTAAGCAAATCTCCAGATGCATGGTACCGTTGGATAAGGCCTATGGAGAGAGCTTTGTATTCCAGAAAAACTCCATGAAGGATGTGAGTCTTAAGTTGAGTCTAGAAGGATGGTCAGGCTTTGGATAGAGAGGATTCCAAGCTGGAGGGAAGGTCACCTGGCCATTTGGCAGAAAGACCAGGCAGTGCAGCAGAAGTGGACTGAGGTGGGCTGGCCATATCTAGGGTTAATGCAGCGTAAGTTCAAGGCAATGGTCTTAAAGTTAAACCAGTTTGAGCCCCAGCTCTGACCCTCTTTGTGTGAGCCTGGCCACTTGACATTTCTGAGCCTCAGTTTTCCTCGTGTTTAAAATGAGGGTACTGGAGAAGTCGGGGGAACTGTGGAAGCAGCTCCGGCTGGGGAAACAGAAGAAACACCTGGGTTCAGATCCCAGCTCCTCCATTTCACCAGCTTTCTCACCTTGGGCAAGTGGTTCACTAAAAAGTACAGGGTTTGGAGTCAGGGGACCAGCCTTACAACTTACGTGTGCCTCAGTTTCCTCATTTGTGAAAAGTAGGGGGCTCTTCTTGCTCTAAATCTGTGACCCAATGAGCCGTGATGCTGTGAGCCACTGCCGCACTTGACCTCAGTTTCCCCATCTGTAAGATGCAGAGTTGGACTAGATCAGCTTGGGGTCCATGAATTTGTCTGGGGGGAAATTGCATCTTTATTTTCTCCAACCTCTAACTAAAATTTATCATTTATTTTCATTACTAAAACCATTCTGTTCCGAGAAGGGGTCCAGAGGCTTCACTAGACGGCCAGAGGGGTGCATGACACAAACAGGGCGCAGAACCCCCCAGAGCTCACGTTCTCTAGTGCCTCCGCCCAGTTTTAAGACTTCTGTATTCCTGCTTACTATGTTCTGTTTCATAAGCCAAGCCATGAAAATACTAGATTCTCTGCGAGGCGATAGTGCCCTCTGGTGGGCTGTCATGTAAGTGCAGCCTTAGATCTTAGTCTAGTCTTAGATCTAAGATCTAGTCAGACTTCACCCCTCCCAGGATGTTAGCTGTCCAAATCCTCTGGACATGAAGGGAGAAAGTGTGGAGCCAGCAGCAGATCCAGTCATCTCCTTCCTGAAGCTCACATCTCTGCTTAGCTGGCTCCTTAAGAAATATGCTCCACTGGGGCGGCCAGGTGGCTCAGCGAGTAAGAGCACCAGCCCCAGTGTCAGGGTGACCTGGGGATCGAATGCCAGGCTCAGACACTTAGCACCCACCCAGAAACACCTGGCCATGTAACCTTGAGCAAGTTACTTAACCCCAATTGCTTAGGGGTGGCCAGGTGGCTCAGCCAGTAAGAGCACTGGCTCCAGTGTCGGGACGACCTGGGGATCGAATCCGGGCTCAGATACTCAGCACCACACCCAGAAATAACTGGCCGTATAACCATGAGCAAGTTACTTAACCCCGATTGCTTAAAAAAAAATTTTTTTTAATCTGGGAAGATTTATATGAACTTATGCAAAGTGAAGTGAGAAGAACCAGGACACTGTACACAGTAATAACATTTTTAGGGGCAGCTAGGTGGTGCAGTGAGTAAAGTGCCAGCCCCAGAGTCAGGAGGACCCGAGTTTGGTTCCAGCCTCAGACACTTAACACCCACACAAAAAAAAACTAGCCGTGTAACCTTGGGCAAGTTACTTAACCCCAACTGCCCTCCAAAAGGCAAAAAAAAAAAAAAAAAGAGAAATATGCTCCATTTAACAGCCTCCTGGAGGAGATACCGTGCCATGTTGGATCTTCCCTTGACCTCCTTGGAAACAGTTCTGAGAGGAAGAAATAGGAGGAAAACTCTTTCTTCAAGGAGCCTATTGCAGGGAATGTAGAGGCAGCACAGGCTTTAGTCCTGGCTCCACTGTGTGTCTCCTTCTGTGACCTTGGGCAAACGGCTTTCCTTTATGAGGCTTCAGTTTTGTATAGGGATGAAAATGCTTAAGCATTTACCATGTGCTGGGCCCTGTGCCAAGCACTGGGAATGCAAGATCAAGCCAGCAAGACAGTGCCTGCCCTCGAGAAGCTTGCATGCTAAAAGGGAAAGACATTACATAAAGAAGAGCTGGAAGGCAAGGAATGGGGTTACTTTATTTAGATGAAATGCAAGTCAAAGACCAGTATGGACAATAAAAGGCCATCAGAAACTACAGTGCATTTATCACATCCTGAAACAAATGCCATCTGGTATTACTGAGGAGGCTGGAGGAACTGAGTCTGATGCCCAGCTCTGCCTCTTACTACCTGTGTGACAGCAGAGAAGCTTTCTTAGCTTCCCTAGCCATACAGTGAAGGTTTTGTGTTAAATTATTGTCCTTTCCAGCTCTAGACAGAATTTCAGGAGGGCCTTTCGCCCTGCAGATACCACAGTGACATTCTGTATAAGGGATTCAAGCCCAGCAGATCCCATAGGCTCTGGGGAAGATGGGCTCTGTGCTTGTGTTGAGAACTGAACTGTGTGTTTTCCTCAGGTTCCACTTGAAAAAGAAGATCAAGGTCTGGAGAGACTCATTCCTGGTGGAGAGAGGGTAAGAAGGAAGTCTTTTTTAAAGAAACTAACTATAGACAGCCATTCAGTTATTAAGGGCATAATGTCTTCAGAACCTTGTGCCGGGGGGGTACAAAGTTGAGATAAGACATGGTCCCTGCGCTCATGATGCTTCCAATTCAGGAGGAAAACAATTATATTATGCAATATTAGGTCAGTACATGGAGGACTGAATCTGTCTGAGCAAGTTTCTTATTGAGCAGGAAGCTCAGGGACAGCTTCCTGGAGAGGGTGGCATTTGAAGTTGGGCTTTGAAAGAGGAGGAGGCAGGGAATGCCCTGATGGTCATCTTTTTTTCTCTAATGCATCTTCAATCTCTGAGACGAAGGCACAGGTATAAAGGGATTAGCTTCTATAAAATGCTTGCACAACTTGCAGTGTGGGCCACTTGTAATATGGGCCGCCTGCAGCACACCAAAGGATTTCAGGTGGCTCATGAAAAATATAGAGGAAAACATCCTGTGTACATAGAGGAAATTCTGTGCTTTCAGAATGTCAGTTTGGCTGGTGGCGTGGTGTGGTCCTGTAGTCCCTGCTGCAGGGAAGGCAGAGGCTGGTGGATCACTTGAGTTCTGGAGTTCTGAGCTGCAGGAGGGCTAACGCCAATCAGATGTCTGTACTAAGTCTGGCACCAAGATGGTGGGACCCCAGGAACAAGGGGGAGCCAGGCTGCCTAAGAAGAGGTCACCTGGCCTGGGTCAGAAAAACCGAAAGTGTTCAAGCTTTAGGATCAGGTCCATGAGTGAATGCTGCACTTGTAGCCTGGGCAAGATAGGGAGCCTGAGCCTCAAAAATAAAATCTATTTGACTGTGTGAAGATGGATTGGAGAGGGATCCAGGGAGACCAGTCAGATTTTTGAAGAGTCCAGCTGAGAGGTGACGAGGCCTAGAGTGTTAGGGGTGTGAGAGGTAGATTTATAGGACAGATATTGAGATGGAATGGCAAGAGATTGAATTGAGGAGGGAAAGGAGTGGATGAATGAATGGTGTATTAAGTATTTAGGATGTTCCAGGCACCCTGATAAGTGCCAGGACACAAATACAAGAAGTAAGACACTCCCCACCCTTGTAAAGCTTTTTACTCTAAAGGGAAAGCAACACAAAGGAGTGGTAGCCAAGGAAAGAGTGTTATGGTCAAGGTGTAAAAGAAGACTACACAATGAGCGTCCAGTTGTGGGGCTGGTGAGTGGAGTTGTAGGGTAATTAATTGACTAGCAAGGGTAGGATTACTGCTCCCAGAGCTAGTTAGGATGAAGAAACATTGCCGTTGGATGTTGGCCCAATGGATGGAGCACTGGCCCTGGAGTCAGGAAGATGTGGCTCCAAATCCAGCCTCAGACACTTACCTGCTGTGTGACCCTGGGCAAGTCACTTAACCTGTTTGCTTCAGTTTCCTCAGCTGTAGAATGGGGATAGTAAGAGCACTCACCTCACAGGGTTGATGTGAGGATTATTTGTAAAGTGTTTAGCATGAAAAAGACAGGAAAATAGGAAGAGAGCTGGGTATAGGGCAGTGGGGCAGGGAGGGAGGGCAGTCTGAAGATGCTGGAACATTTGGAGGACCATGCTGGCAGAGCTTAGGCTCAGCAGAATGCTGCAAAAACCTGGGCATCAGTAATAAGCATGGGGAGTGCAAGGACCATTGGTGGTGAGAGGAAGGAAAAAGGTGGATCATGTTTTCCTTCTTCCCATTATGATTTCAGCGGCTTCACTGACAAGGGGCAATTTACTCTACACATCACCAGAGGAAAACAAGGGCTGAAATTAACCAGAAGCTCCCAAAGCAGAGGGACACTGGACACTCAGTGGTCAGTCAGCTAGCATTAAGCACCTACTGTGTGCCAGGCACTGTAGTAAGTACCGCGGACATCCACAAAAAACAACCAAGCTGAGACCTGAAGGAAGCTAAGGAAACTAGAAGATAGAAATGAGGAAGAGAATTCTAGGCAAAGGGGGAGAGCCGGTAAAATGCAAGGAACAGCAAGGAGGCCTGTGTCTCTGGACTGAAAATATGTATAAGAAGACTAGAAAGATGGGAGAGGGCCAGGTGATGAGGGGCTTTAAAAGCCAACCAGAGAATTTTACTTTTGATCCTGGAGATAATGAGAAGACAGTAGAGTTGGTTGAATCAGGGGAGAGGAGTGACATGGTCAGACTTTCGCTTGAGGAAGATCACTTTGACAGCAGAATGGAAGATGGGCTGCAGCAGGGGAAGACTCGAAGAAGGAATACCAGCCAGCAGGCTATTGCGGTAGTCTGGATGCGGCATGATGGGGGCCTGCGCCAGGGTGGTGGCAGCATCAGAGGAAAGAAGGAGGCATATGGGAGAGATGTTACAAAGGTGGAAATGACAGGGACTGGCAGATGATTGGACACTGGGGGAGGGGGAGGGGAGGGGGAGGAGGAGTTGAGGATGATAGCTGGGTTGCAAGCCTAGCTGGCTAGGAGGATGGTGAGACTCTTAATAGAAAGAGGGGAGGGTTTCAGGGAAAGGATAATTTTGTATTGGGCATGATGAGTTTAAGATGTCTATGGGACTTTCAGTTAAGATGTCTAATAGGCATTTGGAGATGCAAGCAAGACTAAAGGTGAGGAAAGATTAGAGCTGGATAACCATATCTGAGGGTCATCTGCACAGAGATGGTAATTGAATCCATGGGATTCAGCTGAGGTTATAAAGTGAAATATTATTGAGAAAGAAGAGAAGAGGGTTCAGGACACAGCTTTGGGGAACATCCACAGTTAGTGGGCATGACCTGGATGAAGGTCCAGCAAAGAAGACTGAGCAGGAGAAGGCAGAGAGAAGAAAGTATCAAGGAGAAGAGAGTGTTTGATGGTGTCAGAGGCTACAGAGGCACCAAGAAGGATGGGGGTTGAGAAATAGGTCATTAGATCTGACCGTTAAGTGATCATTGGTAACCTTGGAGAGGGCAGTTTCAGTTGGATCAAGCCAGATTGTAAAGTTGAGAAGAGAGTGAGAGGAGAGGAAGTCGTGGTATTGATTGTGGAAAGGCTTCTCAAGGAATTTAAGCCACAGAAGGGAGGAGTGATGCAGGATAGCGGCCTTTGGGGATCGAGGGAGGGATTTATGATTGTCTTGGTTGTAGGCAGCAGAGATGTGGACAGTAGATAGTGATTGTGACATTCATGTGAGAGTAGGGATGATGGGTCAGTGGACTGGAGAAAATGGGATAGAATGAGATCATTTGTGTATATAGAAAGGGAAAGGATTGTTTTAGCAATGAGATGGTTCACCTCTTCATGTGAAACATGGGTGCCATTGGTTAATTAAGAAATGGTGGGGGGAGGCTAGGTGGTGCAGTGAAGAGAACACTGGCCCTGAAGTCAGGAGGACCTGAGTTCAAATCCAGCCTCAGACACTTAACACAAAACTAGCCGTGTGACCTTGGGCCAAGTCACTTAACCCCAGTTGCCCCCTCCAAAAAGCAAAAAAACAAAGAAATGGTGGCAGAAGGCATGAAAGAGGGAGACAAGGCAGCTTTCAATGAATGGTCTGGTTTTCACTGAGATATTAAGCAATGTTTTCATCTGAGAAGATGAAGGGAGGTTCGAGGAGGGATGAAAAAATTTGGAAAAGCCACCATGGTGAGTGGAATAGTAAACTGACCAGGGAGGCATTTCCACAGTGATGGCCTAGGTGAGATTATGTAACATAAATTTGTGGTGGACCAGTCAGCATAGTTTCTTGACTTTTTTTTAGCTTTATTCAGCAGCATGTAAGTAGGATTGGAGGTAATGGGTGACTGGAGTGATCCAATGATGGGGTTTGGCAGGGCAAGATCTTCAGTAGAGTGAAGAGTCTAGGGATTCCAGAGAAGTAAGTGCAAAGCTGACCTGGTTCACCAAGGGATCCAGATGGGAAAAGGAAGAGAGTATGCAGCTGGTGGAGGGGTGATGGTGACCTGGGAAAGAACTGAGGCCCGGAGGGATTGAAGGTCCTGATGTGGCTGAAGAATGGGATTTGGAATTCAAGGCAGAAGGACAGGTGGAGTGACAAGAGACTGCAATCAGAGAAGAGATTTTCCAAGTTCCCGAGCATGAAGGTGGTGCATTTGTGACAGCAAGAACAAGAGGTGCCCATCTCCATGTGGAGCTGTGGTGCAGTGGAGGAGGAGGTCACAGGACACGGATTCATTGGGGAATGAGGAGGCTAAGGGTTATCAGTGCGTATTCTGAAGTCCGCTAGGGGGAGGGCAGGAGGTGGGGAGAAGAGACTCATGGAGGAAGGAAAGAGTGTCCTGGCAACAAGAATCTTGATTGGGTGAGAAATACGAAATGAATAAACCTCAAAAAGCAGAAAGGTTGGGGCGGCCAGGTGGCTCAGCAAGTAAGAGCACCGGCTCCAGAGTCGGGATGACCTGGGATTGAATCCGGGCTCAGATACTCAGCACCACACCCAGAAATAACTGGCCGTGTAACCTTGAGCAAGTTACTTAACCCCAATTGCTTTAAAAAAAAGAAGAGATTACTGAGTGATAATGATAGGAAGAGAGTCACTACGACCAGTGAGGGGCAAGAGGTGGGAAGGAATAAGGGCGGGTACAACCAGGGCCAGAAAGAGTGGCCAGAGTGGCTCTGTCCAGGTATCAGGGAAGATGAGCACAGGGAAGTGATTGGACACTTTGGGGGGAGGGCAATGGAAGGAAGGGAGTGGTCAGCAGGGATGGGGAATGGGCTTTGAACCATGCAATCAGGGAATCAGAATTGCTGAGAAGGGAGGAGTATAAAAGAGCAGCAGTGCATTAATCATTGAGGAATGAGTCCTGTCATTCTCATTGCCCACAGGGTTCAGCCTTTGGGGGAGCTGTCCCAGGTGTCAGGCATCTGTGTGTGTGTGTGTGTGTGTGACTAAAAAGGGAAGGAACAAAGGGGTTAATGTGGAGGGGGCCTGAAAGGAAACCCTGTGGAGCCGAAGGGGGCCTGGAAGGGGAGCTTAGAACTCAACTGATCTGAGGTCTTACATTTAGAAGAAAAATTATTTTTTTTCCTGACTTCAATCAAAATGACAATTTTCCCTTGGGCCTAAGATACAGAGAAAGATTTGTATGTATGAGGTAGGTGTTGGAGACAGTTCTGGGAGAACTAAATCACTGTGTGAGCTTGGACAAATTACTTTTCTCTGTTTCGGCCTCCTCTCCTGTGAAATGAAAAGGTTCGACCAACTTTAAGGTGTCCTTTCGAGCTGATATCCCAGCAATGACTGTGTCCTCAGACCCCTCCCAGCTCTGACATTCTGTGTCCTAAGGTCCTTGCCAGTTCTAACTCTCTGTGATTTCTCTTCTCTATAGAAAGCTGCTTCATAAAAGAGAGAATGAGAAGGTAGATGCCCAGGAGGAAAACTTCTTGCCCAAACACCAGCGTGTGAAGGATCTGTGTCAGCGAGCAGAGTACCAGACAGCTTGTGAGCAGCTAGGACAGGTGAGGAGCGCAGACAGGCAGCTGGCCCCCTGAGGGGCCTCAGTGGGGAGAGGAGGCTCTTGGAACCCCTTCCCTTCCCATTGAAGAGCCAAGGATGGACGAGACCTGCGTTTCTGGGCCACTCTGTGGTCAGTTACAAATTGCTTTATAGCCATTATCTCGACTAAACCTAGTCAGAGAGCAAAGGAGAGATGAGAAAAGGAAAGCACTTTGCCTGAAGTCATAGGGGTGACAGAGGCAAGTTTTGAATTCTCATCCATTGACACCACATCTAGTGCTCTCCATTCACCTCTCTTGGGCCTCCCTTCTCTGTGGATGATAAGAGGCATGTTGCAGCATCTAGAAAAAGTCTGACCAAAAAGATGTATTGAGCACTTACTGTATGCCCAGCCTAATGATAAACCCTTCAAGTGGTTTTCAAGGCCCCTTTCCCACATGATCTCTGCTTATTCAGTATTTACCCCCTGTTCTGGCTGGGCTCATGGCCTTACAGCTTTACAACCCCTCCTGCCCCCGCCCCCACCCACTTGTGTACACACAAACACACACACATCATCTGTCTTCTGGGTACTGATGAGGACCCCACATCTTGCAGAAGTGGCAGTGTGTGGAAGATGCCTCCGGAAAGCTCAAGCTTCACAAGTGCAAAGGCCCCCTGCGGCTGGGGCCCAATAACGGTGGCAGCACCAAAGGCTTCTCCAACCTCGTGCCCAAATACTACAAGGGCAGCACCGAGGGCTGCACCTGCGAGGACAACGAGTACAAGCTCAGCCCTGTGGGGAGGAGGAAAAAGCTTTTCTCCAAAAAGAGTAAGTGTCTGGGTCCCCCTGAGGGGAGGGGCAAGTTTCCTCCCACTGTTCTTTCCTCTGCTGCAGGAAGCACAATGGGGGGGTGGGAAGCAGGTGGACCCCCAGAGGTTTGTTAGCCCTCCTACCCCCAGCAGGAGCTGGTGCCCCCAGAAGGAAAGAACAGGCGTTTAGAGGTTCAGAGGACCAAGGGGTGCAGATCATGTAGCCTTCAGGATTTAGCAAGCCGTGTTCTGGTCATGTATAGTATTTTTTGCTTTCTAGTGTCCACTATATTTCAGTAGCTCAGCTGCTTCAGAACCACAGGATCCCAGATTATCTGATTTGGGAAGGACCTTAGAACACAGAATGTCAGAGCTGGGAGGGTCCTTAGAACACAGGGTGTCAGAGCTGGGAGGGCCCTTAGAACACAGG
>NW_027187360.1:1445558-1496836 GCF_028583685.1 Petaurus breviceps papuanus | reverse complement strand
CCTTAGAACACAGGGTGTCAGAGCTGGGAGGGCCCTTAGAACACAGGGTGTCAGAGCTGGGAGGGCCCTTGGAACACAGGGTGTCAGAGCTGGGAGGGCCCTTGGAACATCAGGGCCAGAAGCAGCTTGAGCATATAGTGCCATCGTTGAAAAGTGCCTTAGATCCAACCTCCTCCTTTACAGAGGAGTTACAATTTAATTTAATCGCAAAGGGATTAAAGAACTTGCCCAGATCTATATAGTAACCTATGTACTACTGAGCTGGGACTATGCTTGACTCCTGGAGCGCTGGGGTCAGGATGAATGATCACTAGTGATATGTGTGCAGGGCGTTTTAGAAGGGAATCGTCCAGAGGAAGCACCGAGAGAGAGGATGATCTTGGTAGAGATGGAGATGGGGCAGACATGAGAAGTCAGCAGTGAACATTGTTTTTGGAATCAGGAGACCCGAGTTCAAATCCATTCTCTCCTACTTATTGCCGTATAACCTTGGGCAACTTACTTAACCTCCCTGGCTTTTTCTCATCTATAAAATAAGGGGTTTGGGACTAGATAATATGTAAGGTCATTCCAGCTCTAAATTTTCTGGTGCTTCTCTAAGTAGCATTGGCTCTTCATCAGAATGGACATCTCATCAGCCAAAACAGGTAGCTCCTTGTGGGGCTAGCTCTTGTAAGTCTTATGTTTAAGGATAATTCTCTGGGCAGCTTGGTGGCCCAGTGGATAGAGCCCTGGGAGTGAAATCAGGAAGACTCATCTTCATGAGCTCAAATCCAGCTTCAGACACTTTCTAGTTATGTGACCCTAGGCAAGTCACTTAACCTTGTTTGTCTCAGTTTCCTCATCTATAAATCAACTGGAGAAGGAAATGGCAAACTATTCCAGTATCTCTGCCAAGAAAAACCCAAATGGGATCAGAGAGTGTCAGACACGACTGGAAAATGACTTAACAGCAACAGTTCTCATCTTCCCTGTTCCATGTGTGCCCACCTCAGGAAGGTGAAATCCAAATCCTCTAGGGCAGTTGGCCTACTTCCCTCCCAAACCCAGGCTCTTTCCTGAGCCTGCCCTGGCTCCCATCTGACGCAGATAAATGTGCCTATTTGAAGGATGGGGTGTGATTAGAAGCGGCAGGCAGCAGCCACCAGCCATCCCTTCTCAACTATGTTTCTTGCCTCTCATCCCACAAACGCAGGTCCTCAATTATTTAGCAGATTAGTCTTTCTCCATAATGACCTGGCACACATTTCAAGACAGAAGCTTCAAATTGATTTCCCCCCATTATATTTCCTCGCAGGCTGATTACTAACTACTAAGCTAATTTTTTTTAGGTGAATAAAATTATTGGTTCCAAGATTGAATTACACAGCGACACACTCTCTTTAAGTGTGCGGCATGGTAGATAATCTTTAAATAATACCAGAACTTGGGACTCAATTAAGCTTTTTTTTTCCTCCTTAAAAAAAACTGCAAAGAAAATAAAATTCTTAGTAACCCAAGGGTTGATTTACTTAGGCAAGGCCCCCAGTAACTGAAGCTTTGAGAACTGAGTATAGACACATTGAAGGGGGTGGCAGCAGATCCAGTTTGGCTGAAACATAAGTGTGTTCAGGGGGAAATGATGTGAGGTTGGCTGGTGAGGTAGGTTGGAAGCCAGACTGTGGAGAGCTCTGAATGCCAGTGAGGATCATGGGATTTGGAACAGGAAGGAACATTAGTAATCATCTAGTTAATTAAGTGAACAGAAAAGTTATTAAGTGCTTAAGTGGTAGGTTGTACAGTGGGATAGAGTGCTGGGCTTGGAGTCGGGAAGACCCAGAGTTCAAATTCTGCCTCAAGACACTTGCTAGCTGTGACCCTGGGGTGTGTGTTTCAGTTTTCTCGTCTGTAAAATGAGGTGTTGGACTTTGTAGCCTCCAGAGTCCCCTCCAGCTCTGAATCTATTATTTTAAGGAGGAGGGAAGCACCCAAGACACTTCCCCCACCCCAACCCCAATTTGTTACAACTATCGGGAGGCAAAGCCCTTTCTATTGGGTTTATAAAATTTAGAGCAGAGTGTTCTAATTGAGTCTCCTCATTTTATAGAGGGGAAGCCTTGAAGCCCTTGCCCACTGCCACACAGTAGCAGAGCCAGGATTCAAACCCAGGACTTGTGACTCCAAATCCAGTGCTCTTCTCACTCTGCCACCACTGGCAATGAAAGTCTCGTAAGCAGTGGGCTGATATGGTCAGACTTGTCAGTTAAAAATATTCCTCTTGGAGCAGCGAGGTGGTGCAGTGAATAGAGCACCAGCCCTGGCGTCAGGAGGACCTGAGTTCAAACCTGGCCTCAGACACTTAACACAAAAACTAGCTGTGTGAGCTTGGGCAAGTTACTTAACCCCAATTTCCCTCCAGAAAGCAAAAAATAAATAAATAAAAAATTTAAAAATAAAAAAAAAGAAAAATATTTCTCTTGTCTGAGTAGGCCCAGTGAATAGAAAAGAAACATAGATCCAGTCCCAATTTTGCTACATGGCTGTGCAAAGAAATTTCACTAAAGTCCCTCTGTTTTCATTGTAAAAATGTAGTCCATGATGGAGAAAGATTTTGTGAATGTTCCTGGCCTCTATTGTTGTTGGTGTTATTTTCTCGGGCCATGCACCAGACCCTCAGGAAGGAGGGAAACCCAGGAGAGGGCATGGATAGTTCCAAGCAAACCCATCTCCATTCCTGTGAACATGATTCTCATTGTCCCAGTAACAGTTCAGGGTACTCAGTCCATCAGCCTACGGACACCTATTAAGTGTTTACAGTGTGCCATGTCCACTGGGCCTAATGCCAGGGATGCAAGGAAAGACAAAAATAATCCTTGCCCTCTTGAGATGGACATGTGGGGGGTGGAGGTGAGTGGAGTAGAGACATGTAAGTAACTAAATGCCTACAAGATATACATGTCTGTATATGGAAGGTTATCTCAGGAAAGAAAGTTCAGTAGCTACTGGGAAAACCAGGAAAGGTCTTCTGACTAAAGGTGAAATTTGAGCTAAATCTTTTTTTTTTTTAAAGCAATCGGGGTTAAGTAACTTGCTCAAGGTTACACGGCCAGTTATTTCTGGGTGTGGTGCTAAGTTGTCTGAGCCCGGATTCGAACCCCAGGTCATCCCGACACTGGGGCTGGTGCTCTTACTCACTGAGCCACCTGGCCACCCCTAACCAATTGGGGTTAAGTAACTTGCTCAAGGTTACATGGCCAGTTATTTCTGGGTGGGTGCTGAGTATCTGAGCCCGGGATTCGATCTCCAGGTCATCCCGACACTGGAGCCGGTGCTCTTACTCACTGAGCCACCTGGCTGCCCCTAAGCAATCGGGGTTAATTAACTTGCTCAAGGTTACACGGCCAGGCGTTTCTGGGTGGGTGCTGAGTGTCTGAGCCCGGGATTTGATCCCCAGGTCATCCCGACTCTGGGGCCGGTGCTCTTACTCACTGAGCCACCTGCCGCCCACTTGAGCTAAATCTTCAAAGAAGGGACATCTAGGTGGTGCAGTGGAAAGAGCACTGACCCTGGAGTCAGGAGGACCTGAGTTCAAATCCAGCCTCAGACACTTCCTAGCTGTGTGACCCTGGGCGAGTGACTTAACCCTGTTTGCCTCAGTTTCCTCATATACAAAATGAGCTAGAGAAGGAAATGGCAAATCATTTGAGGGAGGGAAAAAGGAAGGAGAGAGGGAACAAAACTAAAAGATCTCAGAAGGCAGGAAAATAATTACTCTGCCAGGGCAAAAATAGATTGTGATGTTTGAGGAATGGCAAGTGTCTAGCAAGGATCAAAGTGTGGGGCATAGAGGATGGTGTGAACCTGCAGTCATCTCTGAAAGGGAGGACTGGAATACATCACATGGTGATAGAGTGTCTGAGTTCTAGGCACATGGTGAGCTCTTAAATGTTTGTGAATGGATTCTGATGATATACATAGCCTTGTGACTAGAAATGCTACCTGAGGTGATATTAATTAACATTGGTGCAAGAAAGCTACTAATAAACCATGTGACCTTGGGCAAGGCATCTAACCCAACTGGGCCCCAGTTACTTCATCTCTAATAGGAAGGAGTTGGACTGGACACTCTCTAACAATCCATCCCTTTCTGGGAAGTTGACCAGCACGTACTTACTAATTATCTCTACTATGTGCCATAGGGATATAAAGGCCAAAAAAAAAGAAGAAAAGTGGGGGGGTGTCTTTCCTTCAAGGAACTTCCATTCTATCAGGGGAGAGACTTATTATACCAACCCCGCTTCAGCCAAGCTCAGAGTTTATGCCACCTGCCAGCTGGAAGTCAGAGGGAAGATTCAGGCACAGTCACCCAACAAAGGAGCAGAGTTGTTTCATCAGGGACCCAGAGTGGCAGAGGCTTGAGTGATGGGGGCTCTCAGAGAGTTAATGGAACATACAGCTTAGGTCTTTGTTCCTGTCAGAGCCAGGGTTTATGGGTTCATAATAAGCCATTAACTTTTTTATGTGTATGAATCATTGTCACTAGACCCCCTCTGACAGAAGCCTCACTGTGAATGAGGGCTCCTTCGGGGACTTGGTGGCAGGAGACGGCTACATAGAAGAACTGTGGGGTGAAGAGGGAGGCCACTCAGAGGCTGGAGGATTCCAGATCTGAATTCTTTGTATTCCACCTTCTCAGCTGACGACTTCTTTGGGGCGCGGCTGCGAAAGTCATTGAGAGCCTGCTACATCTCTCTGGGCCTGGCCAACCAGCCGTGCTTGACCATGCCATCTTCTGGCAATACCTCATTCTTCCTCCCCACCTCTACCTTTTCATTTCTTGGTAACTCTGGAAATAGTAATTAAATCAGCCCTACCATTATTTCTGGAAAGGGCCTACCAGTTGCTTGCCCTAGGGCTCTATTTACCATCTATACTTTCCAAACCAAAACACCTTTCCCAGGTCACCATCCCTATCCCTCTCTCAAAGTACACAGTCTTTAAGGGAAGAGACTGCTTCTCCTTTGTACGTGTTGCATATAATCAGTGCTTAATAAGTATTTCTTTATTCATTCATCTCACTTTTCATTAGCCTTCATAGACAAAACACAAAACTCCCTGGGTCGTTCCCACCCCGGGCCAAGGAGTTGGGGAGAAGGGAACAGGTGAAGAGTGGAGGGCACAGATTTTTTTTAAATCATCTTCCTAGGTTTTCTTCCAAAGTATTTCTCAAGCCTCCTCCCCACCCCCTACCTCCTGTAGGCCAACTACACGCAAAAAGAAAGAGATGGTCACTGACCTTCAGAAACTTAGGGGAACAAGGGACAAGGTGAGCCACATGGCCTACCTTCTGTCTCACTGGGTATCAAGGAAGAATTTATGGAACAGGCAGACAGGAGGCCTGCAATCTGTGCTCAGCTCAGTCACTAGCTTGTTGTGGGACTTTGGACAGTCAATCAGCAATCGCTTATTAAACAGCTACCATGTGCCAGGGATGCACTTAGTCCCCATCTTCAGGAACACATTCTAATGGGAGGATACAGCATAGCAAGAATTGGGTGCCTGCAAGATAAATATGGAGCAGATGGTCAGTAACCTGAAAGGGGGAGCAATTGGTAGCTGGGAGGACCAGAAAAAAGGCTCCCTACACAAGGGGGCTCTAAGTGAGGCACTGCCATTATCTAGGTCCCAGGCGCTTTCCTTGCAATACAGGTTCACTGAACTCAATTATTTTCAAGACACCCACACACACACACACACATTCTATGGTGGTGGGATTTCATTTTTCGTTTTGTTGGTGTTATCTTTAAAGAAAGACTTTTTTTTTGCTTTTTGGAGGGGGAAGGGCAGGTCAATTGGGGTTAAGTGACTTGCTCAAGGTCACACGGCTAGTAAGTGTTAGGTGTCTGAGGCTGGATTTGAACTCAGGCCAGTGCTCTATTCACTGAGACACCTAGCCACCCCCAACAAACATATTTTCTAGGGGAAAAAAGAGAGAATCTGTTAGCAGTTGGAAGGAATGCTACCTTACCTAATCATGTTGGACTTAGGATGAGGCAGACTTGGAAGGAAGAAGAGCCAGCTAGAGGATGTGGGGGGGAGGGTAGTGACCCAATAGACACAATAAAGAGCACAGGACTGGACCTAGTTTTAAATCCCAGTGCTGTTAGTCACTCCTCTGAGCCTCAGTTTGCTTCTCTGTAAAATGAGGATGTGTAAGAAAGGGCTAAAAAGATGACAAGTCTCCAGCACAGGAGGGAGGGAAGAGGATGAATAGACTGGTCCTGAGAAGGATTGCAGAGACACACTCACTTTGCAGAATACAAGGCCAGCTACATCCGGAACCGCTCCATCCGCTCTGTGTCTATCGAGCTGGATGGGGAGCTTTACAGCATGGCACTACAGCCTCGGAATATCACCAGGCGGCACATGCTGGAGACTGGAGGGGCCCCTGAGGACCAGGAGGACCAAGATGGCGGCAGCGAGTTCAGCGGCACTGGGGACCTTCAGGAGTACATGGCCCCCAACCTCATCAAAGTAACCCACAGGTGAGACTGGCTCCAAGACAGCCCCGCCCAGTGCTGCAGTGGGGAGAGATGGGAAGGAAGCTGCCGCCCCTGGAATCAGGGCTGCATAGGGTCCGAAGGTGGGGAGGGACCGAGACTGAGTAAGAGCTCATCAGGAGCTTTAAAATGTGCAAGTCCCAAAGTCCACTGAATGATAGACTCTCTTTCTTCCCCCCACCTCGGACAGGTGCTACATCCTGGAAAATGACACTGTCCAGTGTGACCTAGACCTGTACAAGTCACTGCAGGCCTGGAAAGACCACAAGCTGCACATTGACCATGAGGTGAGTGGCCCCTCGGCTCAGCTGTCTCCTTCTGCCTCCAAAGCAAGACCATAGGGCTGTCCGTGGACAACAGAATGGGATGACGGAAAGGTCCCTGTTGGAGGATCATCAGACCTAAAGAGGAGGAAATGGCTACACTTTTCCCCAAAGAGTCACCAGTTGGAGAAGGTGGTGGGAGGGGGAAATGAAGGTTTTTTAAAAATAGGATTGAGGCATTGGGTGGGAAAGGAGGAGGACAAGCATTTACTATGCATCAGCATTCTGCTAAGTACAATACAATGTTACCTCATTTGATTCTCACAACAACCTGTGAGGTAGGTGCTATTATCTCCATTTTGCATTTGAGGAAACTGAGGCAGGCCCAGTGACTTGTCCAGGGTCAGACAGCTAGTAAATGTCTGAGGCAGTGGTGGGGAACCTTTGGCCTGGAGGCCACATGTAGCCCTCTAGGTCCTCAAGTATGGCCCTTTGCCTGAATTCAAACTTCACAAAACAAAGGGGTTCTGAGGTTATATTTGAACTCAGCCCTTTCTCACTCCAGCCTTGGTGTTCTACCCACTAAGTAGATTGAGGGAAATAAAGTGGGAAAGGTCACATAGTGTGGTAATAATCAACTATTGAATCAATAAATATTTATTAGGCACCGGTTATGTGCCAGGAACTCAGGCTATAAAGACCAAAAATGAAATTCTCTGATCTCAAGGAACAGAGAATTCTGTCAGGGAGGGCAAATACATATACAGACTATATCTATGGAACAAATGCAAAAGAAATATAAAAACAAAGTCAGAGAAGGACAGTAGCAGTTGGAGTGATTAGAAAAGGTTTCAGGTAGAAGGTGGTGCTGGAGAATTGAGTCTGGAAGGAAAAAATGAATTCCAGGAAGCATGGGTGAGGGGGAAGGGCCGGAGGTGGGGAGGGCCAGAGGAGGAGTGCTGTGTGTGAAGAACAGAGAGAAGCCTCATTGGACAGAATCATTTATTAAGTATCTTTTATGTGCCAAGCACTGAGCGGACTACTGGGGATACAAAGAAAGGGGAAAAAACAAAACAAGACTCCAAGACCTCACAGTCTAATGGGAGAAGACACCATACAAACAGAAGTCCACAGCAAAAATGCATTCAGAGTAGTGGCACTAGCATGAAGGAGGATCAGGAAAGCCTACTTTAGAACTTGCACTTCAGAACTTTAGCTGAGATTTAAGGGGAGCTGAGAAAGCCACAAGGTAGAACCAAGAAGGGTGGAGCATTCTAGGCAAGGGTAACAGCCAATGAAGATGCCCAGAGTGGGGAGATGGGGTCTCAGAGCGGGGCAAGGAGGCCGGTGTCACCCACAGCATAGCACAAGAAGACAGGGAGGTGAAGGGGCAAGAAGGGCTGGAGGGGCCAGATTAGAGAGAGCCAAACCCGATTTGTCTGTTTTATCCTGGAAGCAACAGGAGGCCTGATGTTTATTGAATAGGGAGGTGGCATGGTCAGACTTGCACGTGAGGAAAATCAATGCCACAACTGAATGGGGAGGACAGATGGGAACATAAAGAGACCAAGTAGCTGGCTATCACAATTATGTGGGAAGGGGAGTGCGGTACAATGAGGCTCGAAATATACCATGGAGTAAAGCTGGGGAAGGGATTTTAAAGCCAAAGCAGTGATTTTTTTTTTAAGTCCTGGAGGCAATAGGGAGCCACGGGATTTTATTGAATAGGAGAGTAAAATTGGTTTGCATTTAAGAAAATCATCTCAGCGGCTAGAAGAACATCAGACTTGGAGTCAAAGTTTTTGAGTTCTGATCTCAGCCCCAGCACTTACTAGGTGTATGTCCTTGTCAGATAACTTCCTCCTCTCTGGGCTGCAGTTTCTTCCGCTGTAATATGAAGGGACTGGACTCGATTTCTCCAATTCCTTCCAGCTTTGACATTCTTTAAGTATGATTGGGAGGTGGGAGAGCTTACCACCTCTAAGAATTCTTATATCCTCACCTCTGGTGAACGGGGCTTGTCCTTCTTAAAGTTAGGAAGAAGGATGAAGTGACCTCTAGAAATGCCCAACCCAATGGTGTTGGTGGTGACCTTGAAGGTGACAGCCTTGATCAGTAGCATAGGGAAGAATGAAAGAACCCCCTCCCCAAAGAGGGAGACCTATGGGGCTAACCCTTTTTGCCTAACTCTAAGCAGAAACCTAACTTCGAAGCTGTCTTTAAATAACGTCCATTTTTGTGTGCTACAGTGGAGCACTTGCTGAGGCCCAGGGCTAAGGAGCTCTGTGTAAGAGGCATCAGCCTCAGAGGTTTGAGTCCCTGCTCTCCAATGGTCTTTCCTTTCCTCAGATTGAAACACTTCAAAACAAGATTAAGAATCTTCGAGAAGTCCGGGGTCATCTGAAGAGGAAGAGACCTGAAGAATGTGACTGCAGTAAGATGAGGTAGGAGGCAGCTGGGCAGTCCTGAGGCATCCTGGGCTTTGAAGCTATTGGACGCTTCAAGGGAAGGGCAGGCAACATACGTGAAGCTGTAAGTCTTGGATGCAGCCTTGTCTGGAAATAAGGGGAGCTAGCTTTTTGAATGGCCAAGCTGAGAATGCTTCTCCCTTCTAGTTAGGGGCTGGCCCCTGCACTCACTTGATGGGGCAGGATAAAGGGTTCTCAGGCAATTAATAGTCCTCAATACGTGGGCCCCTCTCCTACCAGATTTGTGTGATGTCTTCTGAGCAAGCTTAACACCCCCCTAACAGCACCCCAGTTCCACCTGATAGGAAGAAGATAGCTTAAGGAAGACAGCCTTTGGGGCCAGTTTGATCTAGAAGGACATAGCTGACTGGCATGTGGCAAAGCTTCTAGCTTAGATGAATGTGAATTTAAGAAATTGGCCTCCAAAGCTTCAGATTCGAGTCAGTATGCAAGGTGATCTGAGCTTGGGAAGGAAGCCTGGGAGAAGTCCTCTCCACACACCTTTGCTTACATAGGATAGCCAGCTATGTTGGGGTTAAATCCATGCTGTTGGAGCTGGCACCACAACTGGCACCACCTTGACTGCCACAACCCATGGGCATAAGCTACAGCTGTCATCACCCTTCACCCCCAAGGCAGCACTCAGATTTGGGGTCTTGTCCCCAATGAGCCCTTTCTAGCCCCGGACTAATCTGTGCAACTCAGGCAGCCAAGCCAGATCACATCAAGCCCTGAGAAATGCCTGCTTCACTGAGTGGTTTTGAGGAAAGTACTTTGTAAGTCGTAAAACGTGACATCGATGCATGAGTTATCCGATATTTAGGCCTAAGTGACCTTTCAGCTTTTTTATGATCCTACCTGAGCATCCATCCAGAAGCTGGTTGTGATTTTGCAGTATGTGATCAGCACCACTGGGGGTCACTATTACCTCAGTTCTATCATAGGAATGACTACAATACTGGGCACCTGGAAGGAATCATAGCTTAGGCTTAGAAGCCCTCAAGTCTGCCGGGGAAATGATTTCTGTCAGCTGGTAAGAGAACCCAGATTCCCAGTCTCCTGATGACTGGGCTCGTGCACCTTCCACTTAGGAAAACAAGCCATGGCTTGTTTTGTTTTTCCTTTTGAAGAGCTAGAAGTTACCCCATATATAGAACCCTGACTTGATAACGAGCTGAAATTTACTATTATTTCTGTGAAAGCTGGATAAGAATGGGTTTGGTTTTTTCCTTTTTAAATGAGATTTAGGAAAGCTCACTGCTTGAGTTCTAGGGCTAATATTAATTCAAAAACAAACTCCTGGGGATTGTAAGGAAAATTGCCATTTAGTGAATACACTGGTGTGTGTGCATGTATGTATCTACATGTTTATATATGCATTTATATATTATACATACACACATATACACGTATGTATACATGCATGTGTATACACAGTGTGTGTGTGTGTGTGTGTGTGTGTGTGTGTAACCATCCATCCTCTATTACTATGATAGAGAATGTCTGGATCCAAAAATATCATATCCCCAAACGAGGTCTCCAATGGAAGGCCCCCAGGGATCTGTGCTTGGCCTGGGCACTTACTGCTTTCTGAGTGACTTGGATAAAGACAGAGATGCCTTGCTTATCAAACTTACAAATGACACAAAGCTGGGGGAGGGAGCACTAAGGTACTGAAAAACACAAATCAGAACTCAAAAAGACATTGTTAGGCTAGATTATTGGACTGAGTCTAATTAGAGGAAGCTTTAATAATTTAGTTGGGTCCAAGATGGGAGAGGGGGGAGCATGGCTCTACAACTTGATGGACAAATATGTTGGTTTCTTTTTTTAGTGGACTGCAGGCTCAATCTAAGTCAGTATTTAATGTGTCAGCCAAATGAAAATTAAAGAAGTGTAGTGTTCAAGCAGAAGGAGGTGATGATCTGATTCACCATCCAGACAACATCTAGAGTATTGTATTCCTAGGGGCTACACTTGGGGAAAGACATTGACAAATTGGAAACAGAAAAAAATAAAATAAAATCCAGAAGACAAATAGGATAGTGAAGGGTTACACGTGCAGCCCTTAAGGATCAATTTGATGAATAGGGGTGGGTTTAGACTGGAGAAGGAAGCCTCAAAGACCACTTGCTAGCTGCCTTCAGGCTTTTTGAAGGGGTATCATATGGAATACACTTGTTTTTGGGCACAGGGAGAGCAGAATGGGAGTAATGGGCAACCATTACAAAGAGACAAGTTGAGGCTTGCCTTGAGATAAAGAAAAACTTCTGAATAATTAGAGCTACCCCAAAATGCTTTAAAGTTCATGCGTTCCTTTTCACTAAAGGGCTTCAGTAAAAAGCTTGCTAATGATTTGTAATGAAAATATGGAACAAGATATGATACATAAATATATCATTTATACTCCAACATATAACTGATACAAAGGTATTAATGGGTTGTTGGGTTCAAACGCTGACTCAGCCTAGGAAAAGACGTGGGGTGTGGACAGTGGGATATGGCACTCTTTTAAGAGTAGCGGCTTCTAAGTACAAATTCTGTTTTCCAGCTACCAGGCTAAACACAAGGGCAGAGTCAAGCACAAAAGCTCCATGCTGCATCCTTTCAAGTAAGTGGTAGCTGGCTCTGGGAGACACTTTGGAACACAGACCTCCTGCCTCTGAGACATAGGGAGAATTCCAATTCGGTTTCCTTGGCAAGGGAGTCAGAAGGGGATGGGAAGGATTGTAGTGGAAGGCATCCATTCTAGCCCCACCTTATTTCTTAAAAAAGAGGTGCTCATGACCTCATTCCTTCCTAAATAGCATCCCATGATGTTTCCTACCCTACAATTCAGTAGGGGTTCATCCTCATTATTGGGATTCAAGGAAAGATTGGATGCTCTCCAAGTAATGTCCCTTTCAACTCAAGTTCTGGATTTCCTTCACAGGTCCATAAAAGGGTTCTGTGGTTGGTTACCTTTTAGTTAATGACTGAAAAATGGTTGCAACTTTCCAAATGTGAGTACTCATGGAAAAGGAAGAGAAAGGCATGTGCCATAAATCTGAGGACAGGATTGAGTGGGGAAGGAGGAATATTCTACTTGGATTCTTCCAAATGCCAACTGTGGTTGGTAGTAGTAGGAACTGCATATTTCTGATAGCAGTTCTTTTGTATCACTTTAAACCAGTCCCTTTCTAGGACTCACTCTCTTCTTCTGTCAGAAGGCCAGATAATTCCCACAAATCTCCAATTGGAACTAATCCAAAAGTGGAATAGGCCACTGGGCTGACACCTACTTCCTGTGGTAACCATGGGCAAAGCAAATAACTTCTCTGAACTTGAGTTTCTTCATTTATAAAATGGGGATATATCCCTCCCTCACAGAATTAGTTGGTTCCCCAGTACAGAAAGGTCTCTGAGAGATATAAGACAGAGGTGTCAAGACACAAGAGCCTCAACACCCCTAAGTGCAGCTGGAAATCGATCTGATCAATAGGTAATTGATAATAGTTAATAAAATAAGTGAGAGATGCTGGTAGTTTGGTTTCCACAGATTCTGTGGGAACAATGGGTGCTTCAGAAACAGATCCTTGCACAGGATGTGCAGGAAGTTCTAAGTCAGGGTGAGGGATAAAGAGCAGAATGCTCTGTATGGTCATGTAGCAGGAAGAAATCAGTACATTTATCCTTCGAGGAGGCCCAGGCCACACTGGCTCAAACCGGCTGGGGTTCGAGAGAGCTTCATTGTCTGGTCATGGGTTATGCTGGGGGGGGGAAAGGGACCATTCACACGAGGGGCAGTCCTTCCCAACTGGGCCCAATGGTTGTAACGAGGGTGGGATAAAATGGGGGTAGAGTCAAATGAGCCTATATAACCTTTGTTCTGCTTGTGGGGTGTATGCACACGTGTGTTTTGTCCCACGAGGGCGCACGCATACCCACTCACACCCGGAGAATTATCAATAAAAGTATCTCTTCTTTCACTCCACAAACTGTGACTTCATCTGTTACCTGATTAACTGAAGGGGAGAGGGCAGAAGCCTTCTCAGGCAAAGCTCCAAACTGAGCTGAATCAGGGACCATATTTCATTTATAACATAAGTAAAAATACAGTAGCACGTAGATAATGTTCTGAGTCACTATGCAGCCTCAGGGGTAGTCATGTCTGTCCCTCCCCGCCCTTTTCTATTTGAGTTTGACCCACTCCTGTAGAAAAGAATCCAATTCAGGTGTGGAGGGAACTGAATGATTCAGTCCAGCTGAGATTCTATGGTAGCGGGTGTCCGGAGGACAGGACAGCTGTGGGTGGCCCCAGGGCCACATCCAAGTCAGAAAGGGGCTTTTTGTGGGGAGACTGGATTAGGCTGAATGGTAAAGCAGTACCTTGGATTTCTCTCTTGTCTTCCTTTCCGTCCCCTTCCCCCTCTCCCAATGGGGCTCCTGAACCCAGGAAAGCCATGCAGGAGAAAGACAAGGTATGGCTGCTGAGAGAACAGAAAAGAAAGAAGAAACTCCGCAAGCTACTGAAAAGACTGAAGAACAATGACACCTGCAGCATGCCGGGCCTTACCTGCTTCACCCACGACAACCAGCACTGGCAGACAGCTCCACTGTGGACACGTAAGCAGGGCCAGAGCTGCCAAGTCCCCGCTCCGCTAGCGCCCAGCATTACCGCTTCAGCCTGGGTGTACTAACCCCCCCCCCCATACTTCTTCAAGCTTGTTCCTTATAACTGTGTGAAGAAACAGAAAGTGCCCCGGGGCTTAGAGTTCAAAGACCCAGTTTCCAGGGCCCCACTCAGTCATTTACTGTATCACCTTGGGCAAGACACAGTTTCTCCCAGCCACAATTTCCAACTGGGGACAAAAAGAGCATGAAAGGAGATGAAGGATGTGATTATAGTCCCTATTTAATCTCTGAAGGAAGCTGGTACAGAAGGGGAAAATGACTTGCCCCTGGTCAGCTAAGAGGTAGTGCTGGGGCCATCATCTAAATCTTCACTTACTCCCTTTTACCATACAAATCCTGGGCCTTCTAAAGGACAGAGTGGCAGCAAGGAGGGGAGAGTGCATGTTAATTCATTTCCATCGCAGTTATCCAGCCAAGATTCCATACCTTACTAATCTCTAGGCTGGTAACATCTCCAAGGACAAAATCTAGAGGAAATCTGCTCTTCTGTACCCAGAGGGTAAGGACTAGGCTCACAAAGCTGTCATTCCTGGGTCAGATTCCTAGAGGAATAAGTACACTGCCTGCCTATTCCTCTACCTTACCTCTTCCAGAATGGCTCATGCTGCTTCTCACCACACTACTCTTTTTTCTGTTGTTGCAGTGGGGCCTTTCTGTGCCTGTACCAGTGCCAACAACAACACATACTGGTGTATGAGGACAATCAACGAGACGCACAACTTCCTGTTCTGTGAATTTGCAACAGGCTTCCTGGAATATTTTGATCTCAACACTGATCCCTACCAGGTATGGGATTCACTGTTCCTATCCTATCAATCCCACCTATTTTAATTAAGTAGTTTTCAGTAGGAAGCATCATGGTACTACAGGGCATTGGGCTTCAACGTTCCACTGAAGGGTACAAACTCCAACAAAAAGCACTTGGGTGTTGTACAGCCAACCCAAGTTGCTAAGGAGCATGTCCCAATAGGAGCCGGATAGGCTGATGGTCACTTTGGAGGGTCCCAAGAGATCTGTGTAGTTAACATTTTTATCAATGACTTGAATAGGCATGAACCGAATGTTTATTAACTTTCTGGATTCAAGTCAGCAAGCATTTATTAAGCACCTACAATGTACAAGGTATGCTGGCAGTACAGAAAAAAAATGAAAGATCCATTCCCTGCCCTCAGGGGGTATGACATTTAACAGAGATTAAATGCAATCTGAGGTGGTCAGGGAAAGTTTCCCATAGGAGGTGGCACTTGAAATGACACTTTGAAGAAAGCTAAGAAGCACAGATGAGTGGTGTTGGTGTTATTACTGTTTTCAGAGGTAGAGTTGGTGTCATGGAATAAATGAAGATGGCTGGAAAGTAGTGTGGTGACGGGCTTCCAATTCAGATCATATGTAAACAGTACTTATCAGGAAGCAGAGGTCTCTAAGGAAAAGCTTCCTAACCTTTAGAGTAACTTAAAAGTGGAACGGATGACTGTTCTCAGTAGGCAGGTATCCTGCCTCTTACACCTGCTACATGTGTGAGTGACCAGGAGAGGATACTGGGCATCCACAACAGCTACTGTTTTCAAGGGCTGGAGGGAATGCACCTCCTGGCACCTCAGGGAAAAACTAGGTAGGAACAATGGATGGAAGTTGCAAAAGCCAATTTAGATTTGATGAGATGAAAAATTTTCTAACCATTAGCAATCTCCAGAAGTGAAATGGGTTGCCTTGGGAGGTCTTTAAACTAAGGCTTAAGGAGAGCTTGTCAGATACAGGTTTAAGTTGGACTGGACACCCACCAAGGTTCTTGAGAACCGGGAAAGTCTGATTCCAACATCACAAATGTGTGACCTGAATGTGCCAAGTCACTTCTCTCTGGGCCTCAGTTTCCTCTACTATGAAATGAGAGGGATAAGTTAGATGTCTTCTGAGGTCCAGAGGAACAGCAAGAGATCTGTGCTTCTCTGACTTGACACAAATTCTGGTCAGTTGTTTGTCTTGGGTTCAAGGATGTAGGAAATTCCCAAGGAGAGGCTCTGCAGTTGTCCAAGGGCACTGAGAGGTTAAAAGACTTGGCCAGACCACAACTAGGGGTCCTGACTCTGAGGTCAGCTCTCTCATCTGCTACGCCATGTTCCCTGTGTTGTCCATACAGCTGACTTCCAAAAATAGACCTATAAAAGTGCAGAGGGTTGCTTCCGCCTGATGGAAGGTGAAACTGCAGTGCTCACAACTGAACTTTAGAACCCAACCTGGTCAAGTGGATGCAATGAATAATGTAATAATAATACCAATGTTCACACTGCTGTAATTAATTTAAGGTTCATGAAGCGTTTCCCCTCTAACACCCCATAACCCTTTTAGAGTAAGTAGAAGAACTATCCATTTTCCCCACGGTCACACAGCTACTGCACAGCCCAGATTCAAACCCAGCACCTGTTTTCATTTATACCACAATGAAAGCCAAAAAGACTCACAGAATACTCTTTACTCGCTTCAGTTGGTGAGGGTTGGCACAGGACAATGAAAGAAAATGCTTCCACAGTATGGAGCTGGGTAGCTTACAGATTTTTTCTAACGACTTGTTTTTCTTACAATCACCAGCTGATTAATGCAGTGAATACACTGGATCGAGATATTCTCAATCAACTGCATGTACAGCTTATGGAGCTCCGGAGCTGCAAGGGTTACAAGCAGTGCAACCCCAGAACTCGAAACATGGACTTTGGTAAGTATCCTGCCTCATCTTCTCCCTCAACTCCAATTCCCTCTACTTGTCCCCAGCTATACAGAGTACCCAGGAAATCTTATTACCTGACTTAAAGTGATGACGTATTTGAGTGATCAGGTTCCTACTTTCACACTGTAGTAGCAGTCTCTTAGACGGTATGACTTGGAAAGAGCAATGTAATATTTAATTCATGTTTTCTTTCTTTTTTTTGAGGGCAATTGGGGTTAAGTGACTTGCCCAAGGTAACACGACTAGTTTTTGTATTAAGTGTCTAAGGCTGAATTTGAACTCAGGTCCTCCTGACTCCAGGGCTGATGCTCTATTCACTGTGCCACCTAGCCACTCCTCATTGATGTTTTCTTTTGGGGTGGGGTGATGGCTAGAGAGGCTTGTTTGGCTAAATAAAACCAATTTAATTGCCAGATCACCCTTACTCAGCCTTTCCTCAATATGCAGCTCATGAAAAAGTGACATGAAAAGACACTAAGAGAGGCCTGCTTCCCCATTCTAGAACAGTCTCAGATGAAATATGCTGAAAGGGCAGAGTGAGGAAATAAAAAAAAACCTGAAGGTTATGGAGGACTGAGGAGAACATCCTGCAATTCCTTCATTGTGTTAAGAAAACTCGAATGGTGAGCAACAGCCCTGATGCAGTGAGAATTCTAATCAGAAATATGGTCACAGAACCTCCATCGGAGGCAAAGTCTGTTCTCTAAAACATGCATGAGAACAGAAAGGCAGGCTTACCTGGTCATTGGGCTAACAGTAGTGAGGAAACAGTTGTTGGGGAGTTTTGTAATCCTAATTAGGATCAAAGTCTCTCCCAGTAGAATCTATTGCCTTCCCAGATGAGTTAAATAGGTGACCATACTATGATCAGGGTTCCATGATTTTTTAAACTAGACTGACTAATCCTGGAACCAAGGAAAATGGAAATCTAGCTGCAATAGGAAATTTCTACGAATATTTGGGGCAATAGTAAGATATACCAGACCCCGCTGAAGTTCTGGTTTAACCGACTACACATCTAAAGCTAATATTTGACCAGTGGGGGCAATGTCATAGAATCCTGCCCAGTGATATCTATTTTCCTCTACAAAATGAGGGATTCTGCCTAGATTATCACTACAATCCTTCCAAACTCTAAATCTGGTGATGGGTTCCCAATTAGTCACCTGAAGCAACAAATACAAGTGCCACCAGTTACCAATACAAGTAGAAGAAAGAACTCCTTTGACAACAGATTGGTTGTTTCCAGTCTGTGCATCTTCTTAACCTTTCCTGGCTATCCACTGATCACCTCTTTATTTTCCCCTCATTTAGGACTTAAAGATGGGGGAAGCTATGAGCAATACAGGTACTTTCACTTTTTCTGCAAATTTTAAATGTCAGTTTCTTCTCCCTATTATGTTCCCCCAACTCCATTTTGAAATAATCTAATCATCTTCTTTCATATGTGGGGTTTACATGTGTCTGCCATAACCCCAAATTAGGGATGATTCAGTTCTAGTTTTCATCTTTTATTCCTTTCTGGGGTGGTTTGGGCTTCTTATTCTTGATTGTTAACTTTTTTCCCCTCCTTTTTAACTTCTTGAAAACCTAGGCAGTTTCAGCGTCGAAAATGGCCCGACATGAAGAGACCTTCTAAGTCACTGTGAGTTGAGTCACAAATACAACAGTAATTCTGACTTGTTTCATTGTATAAGCCCTCCTGGTTTTCATGCCATTTTTTCCACTAGCTTCCAGGAGAGTAGCATTGGTCTTGCCCTCAGATGACAAGAGAAAGAAAGTATCTTTTGTTTTATTTAACTCTCAATAGCTCCATCCCAGCTCCCTTAAAACTATTTTAAGCAAAACAAGAAATGTAGTATTCTGTTACCCACCCCTTTTAAAAGAAAAGAAATTGCTTTGAAGCAATAGTCCTGGATCCCCCAAAGTTACGTCAATCAGAGTATAAACCCAGGCAGGTCCTGTATTCATTTTAGAAGGCTTCAGATGTGGTTTGAGGATGGATCCTTTGAGCCAAAGAATAACCCTACAGTCAAGTTGAGAAACAAACGGCTTCAGGGTGAACGTTTTAAAGATAGCCTACCAAGTAAGTTATGGATGCAGTACCTGTACCAGGAAATCAGGGGCCCCTGTGTGATCACAGCATTTCCTAAAAGTAGGGGTTATATGTAACCACCTATTCCCCTGGTGGAAAATGCATTTGAATACTCACTTACTGAGGGTTGGGAAGAGTAGGAGTAGTCTAAGACAATGAAAGGAAGCATTCGTGTGAGGCTCTACAGAGATACAATAGTGTCTGCTACCCTGCCAGCCCCAATGATAGGCACAACTTTTAAGCTTGTTGCATTTATCTTCCCTCCCCCAACTTAGTTCTAATGTGAATGTACTATGTTAAAATAACATAGGATTTAAATAATTCCTATGGGCAATTAATGGCAGGACAATAACACTAATGTTAACATTCCAGAGTCACACAGGATGATTAGGCATGAGGTTGTGAGCATTAGGCATGAGGCTGATGAGACTGTATACACACTGGAGTTAAACATCTTGATTTTAATAACATAATGATCAACAGTTCTGCTGTAATGCTTGTTTCAAAAGCATGAATTTTTTCCAACTCAATATATTAGGGAACATTTTGAGTATAACTGCAGTTACCACCGTGTTTCTTTTCCCTTTGAGGAAACTATTTTAGTTCTCTGTATTTTCAGTTTCTTTATGCTTCGTTTCTCTCACAAGAAATAGTAAGAAAACAGAAAACTGCCCTGCTTCACAAGAACTCACAAGCTCACAAGCTGCAGTCTTTCCAGCCCATTTCCACAAGCAAATTCCAGGTCTTTTTTAAAGCAGAGTGTGCCCTATTTATTGTCTGTCTTAGGGTGCAGTAGGAGCTGTGGGTTAAGGAGGGCTGGTTCACCCTCCAATCTGGGGGCAGCCCACATGCTGTGGACACTGCCATTTTGGGGGGTAGTATTTCTAAAATTTTTTAAACTATTTAACATGTATACAACTGTGCTTTTTTCAGATTCCAATCTTTGTTTAATGTGCCACCAACAAAGTTCTTCAGCCTTATGCCCTAACCCTATTTTTCCCATAAGCCCATGGTTTTTAATTGCACAGTTTTACAATACTGAGGTGCTTTTGGGGAACACATACACCATGACAAAACTGACTGTAGCTACTATGAAAGTATTAATTAGCCAACTAAAAGTTAGCATAGAGTAAAAAAAATCCACTTGGTAATGTTGATAATCATTGTTTAAGGAACATATATAAAGGAAGGCCTCTATCTTTGGTAGTTAACAAACACCTTCTTTCCCAAGATTAGAAAAACCCAGAATTGTTAGCTGGAGAGTAACATGACATCCACAAACAATATAGCATCCTAATAATGATACTTTTTTTTTTTGTCTTAACAGAGGACAACTATGGGAAGGATGGGAGGGCTAAGCTCCAAAAGCTGGTTCTCAAAGAAGAAAGATGTCCACTGGCCAGAAAGCCAAACTTTTTACAGATACTGTGTATGATTTCAGTAAGACTTCCACTGTTGTACTGGAGAAACTTTGGGGCTGAGGTAGGTAGAATATGCCACTGTTAACATGCTAAAAAAAAAAAAAAAAGATCTAGTGGATTCTAGAGGACATCCAGAAAGACCAGGGATCCTTTTAGAACTCCACTGGCACACCTGCTTTTGCTTTGGACTATATACCTCACCAGCTGCACAAAAAGCATTTTTATTCCAAGAAGTCACCACTAACACTGAGTCGATAAAGGGAAAAAGAACCTAGAAGTGTGAGACGGTATCCCAACATTGGAAACTCCCCCAAGGGCAAAATCCACAACAATTTTTTAAACTACAGTGAAAACTCCATTTCCAACACCTCTATTTCATAAAGTGTATTAACAGTCAGAGAAAGAAGGCTCTATCAAGTCAAGTGAAACAGGAACACTGCACCTAGAAAAATGGACTTTTTTCCCCCTTTTTGCTTAAAATCAGAGTAAGCACTAAGTAGAAGACAAGCAGTATAAAGATGACTCAAGAACACTGGGACAGAAGTGGACACACAATCACCATGTTTCTTGTTTCCTCTGAGGAAACTGTTTTAGCTCACTGTATATATGTATGGCCAACCTATTACATATCAATTACCAATTTCAAGATGGGCAGTGTAAATAAATATTCAATAACGTTCAAGTCAAAAGGAAATTCCTTCAAGTTGTGAAGATTTTTGTCAATAAATTGTGGAATGCCCAGATACCGTTTCTTTAAATGTTGCCTTGTTACCACATAATTCCAGGATTGACCGTTTTTAAAGCACTGCAAAGAAAATGCAGTTAATGTATGTCCTTAGTTTTAATGAAATCCTATTTGTACAGAAACATTTTTAGTGTGAGTATTGTATTGTTCCCAAACCATTGTATTAGGAAGTTGTGTTTTTTTTTTTTTTTGGGGGGGGGGAGGAGTTCCAGTCTTTGTGTTTTGATTTTATTTGGACTTTTTTGGGGAGTGAAGGAGGAGGATTTCTTCATAACACACTCTGTTAAGATACAGTGAGCAGAATGAAGGGACATCCTAATGAGGAAATCTTACCTTGAAATTTCTTTTGATGCATTGGGAACCAATCCAGTGACAAAGTTCCAATGAACAATTCTAAAAGCTCTTCACCTGGTTGTAAAGACGGTGAAAAGCATAATCTAGAATGAAAGCGTAAGGGCCTTCTTCACCCCCCCCCCCCTTTTTAAAAGGTACCATCTCTTAAAAGTCTGACTTAGCATCTACAGTCATACTCCCTTGCAGCTTTCTTATGAGTTAATTGCTATACACAAGAGTGGATGGGAAAGAAATTTATCATTACTTACATTTTAGAGTCCTTAAATGCCATAGCTAAAAGGGAATGTAAAGACCAACCACACCTTTTAGTAAAAGGTTTCTTCTTACCAGATGTGTGAATTTCATGTGTTATTTAACAAGCCAATGTGGATGAAAAGTGCTGAGTAAAACTGTCAGGGTCCAGCTTTAAATAGAAACCTTTATTTACATTGACATTAACATCCAAAAAACAATCAGAAAAGCAGTCATAGCTTACAACCCAGCCATCTTATAAATCATCCCATGGGGTTTGGATTTTTTGCAGTGTAAAGAAAGATACAGATATTTCAAGCAATACTTAATGTAAACTACATTTAAATTTAATTCATACTCAATACTGTAAGCCTTCTCCTGAGAATTTTTAAATATTGCTCTCAGAATTACATACAATTTTGTGATTGCTGTATCATTTCCACCATATTTAAAATTCCACATAATAACCAAAAAAAAAGAAAGAAAAAAACCCCTGCACATTACGAAATGTAACATTCGAAAGGTTTTGCCTTATAGCAGGAAAAAAAAAAAGCTCTCACTCCTTTGTTGTTCAAAGCAAATATCTGGGATGCTATTAATTCTTTAGCTCACATGTGTGCAGCTTCTGTGAATAAAAGGAGACCAGATGGACAGGTAGTAAAAGTGACTTCCCTGCAGCAGGTTAAAGTAGCCACTGCTGGCATTCAAATGGCCTCACTTTCCAAATCAAAGAATTTTCCCAACAAGTGTTTTCCTGTGGAACTAAACTGGGGGAAAAAAATCCCACCCCAACCCATCTCTTAAATATTAAACACTGAAGTGTTAAGCAGTGCTGTTTGTATTCTATAGTTCTTTCTGTCCAGATAAATGATTCATAAATGGCACTGTCAAGAGAAAATCATTAACAATGCAATCTTTTTTTTTTTAAGGAAGGAACATTTATTTCTTTTACATCACATTTTGAGCTTTATAAAAAAAATATATCTTTGGATTCAGCAAAAAGTAAATACTGGTAATATCCAACATTCTAAAATCTGATGAAGTTAGGATTTCTTGTACATCCTTCAGGTACTTTGTTTTAGAAAAGGTACATAGGGAAAAAGAGGAGAGGGTCCAAAAAATAGCAAGGGAATTTTTTCAAAAAAAGTAAAAAGGGCAGGATGTACAAAGCCATCAACATTTGCAGGTTTCACCAGCATAATGAACAAGTATAAAATGTTTGAAGTCTGGCAGGTTTCATACTGAATATAAAAAGTAGAGAGAAGAGAGCTTCTTTCCTTCCAGTGCCTGACCCTGTAAGTCTACCCTTGGAATCAGTTGTGAAGAGACCTCAAAGGGGTGTGGGTGTGGTGTTTAGAGCAAAAAAGGTAAGAGCACCATTCTCTTTGTTAAAGACAAAGATAAGTCAAACAAGGGAAACTTATGCACCCCAAAAATAGAATCTATGATTTAAGGGGTGGTAAGAAAGTAATTTCCCTAGGGAGGCAGCTGGTGGCACAGGATTGGTAAAGCACTGGGTCTGGAATCAGGAAGACCTGAATTCAAATCCAGTCTCAGACTAGCTTTGTGACCCTGGGCAAGTCATTTAACCTCTATCTGCCTTAGTTTTCTCATCTATAAAGCTGGGATAATAGCATCTACCCAAGATGATAATTGTAAAAAGCACTTAGCACAGTGCCCAGCACAAAGTAGGTGCTATAAAAATACCTCTTCCCTTCCCCTACTGTGAACATAGCTCTCCAAATGAGGCACGTCAATGGTCTTGCAGGTACAGTCCTCTAAAGTTTGTCATCTACTATCTTTCCATATGGATCAAGTTATGTGGGGAGGGGAGAGCTAGTGAGGAAATAAGAAAAGAGACCCATTAAAATAACCTACATCTTACTCCCACATACATGAGCCTAAGGACAGCGGAGTGGTTGTCACTAATTTTAAGTCACAGAGCTTCTAAAAAAAATTTTAGACATATAAATAATATTCCAATTGTTCCCACCCCCATTATAATAACAACTTTGGAAATTCATGTTTGCACTGATAAAGGCTTACTTTAAGAAACTTGCTAAATAACTAATGTATTGCCAACTCCCATATGTAAATACAGCAAACAAGAATGTCGGAAATATTATAATAAACCCACTGACAATGCCAAAATTCATGCCTGAAATTTAAGACAAAAGTAACAGGTGACCTGCACAGAATGGTTTTAAGTTCTATCTTTACTTCTCTTCCACTGACTGCCAACTGGTACTGGTATCTATAGCTAAAAACAAGACCTCGTTGTTACATCTGATGCATGGACAGTCAAGAGTTGACCTTAGTGACCACGGTTGTAATTCACTAAAGGGTTAGAGCTGACCAGAAAAGCCAGCTTTGTTCACAGGGGCATAAAGAAAACAACAGTCCTAGCTATGGTTTTAACAAAAAATGGCTAAGACAACATTGAAAATTAACACAAACTCATAGTAATGAACAAGCTGCTGTTATTACATCAGTTCAAAGCAATGACAAAACCTATGTCATTCATCCACTCCCTGACTCAAAAGGCAACGTGTTTAAGTTTAAAAAAAAAATACCCTGAATTGCTGTCGTACAATTCATGGAGAGCTGAAAAAGGCAGAGAGCTCTTTTTCTTGTCGGATCACACTTTATTTTTAAAAACTAAAAATAATACCCTCCCCCCACCAAAAAAAATTAACAAAGTGCTTAGTTCAGGTGGAGAAAACAATTACAACTGCCTAACCTTAAACGAATCGTCTTTTTAGAAAGCTTTTTTTTTTTTTAAGATGGAAATGAGTGAGGTGTACAAGACCAAAGGAGAAGGGAAGCTAAAGGCTGCCACCATCCCCCACCCAACTCCCTCCCAGGTCTTTAAATTAAGAATTTCCTCTATTTTTTACCTCACTATGCTGAGCTTACAGAAATCAACACTGTTAAATATTTAGCTTCACAAACTCTGCAAAAATGAGTTCTTGTGACCTACAAAAGTCATATATATGTACACATAATACAATATCTTAACGATTGTATTTACAAAAACCTATTCACAGAAACAGACTGCAAATTTCTGATTCAGACTGCAGTACCCGGCCTTGGGTTTTCTGAAGTTGATTTTCAAAAAGGATTATTGCTCTACCATATAGGCAAAGTGTGACATTATCCAGTCCTTTCGAGTGAGTTTACATTTCCTGCCCGATGGATTAGCTCAGACAGAGAACATGATACAGCTCGCCATAAGACCTCAAAAATATTGCATTAATCCATTACTTTCTAGATAAAGTGCACTCGGCTGCACATTAGCATGTAAATATTAGCCACTATTGCAATTAAATACTGTTATTTCCATTTTCCTTTCTGCAAAGCCACTTACTATCAGTAATAATCTGGAATATTAAATGCTAGTGGTAATCCTAAAAGAATTAGAGGGCATAACCATCAATGGTGGTGGGGAGTCCAAAGCCCATATCAAGTTGATGATATGACCTCGAACATTCTGATTTACTTGAGACAAGAGGTTAAGAGAGGACTGTTCACCAATGAAAAAAGGCCTCAAGGCTGGGAACTACATTCTGTGTCAGACATTGCTACTAGAGAAATCAGACTTTTCTATCCCACAACTCTCCACTTTCTTTGGCCTGCCTACATTTAAAGGGCTTTGGATAGCAAGGCAGAAAGAAATAATAACACACAGGGAGTCTACCATATTTACTAAAATGCCATTGCCAGATTCACATCTCTAGAGGCAGAATGCCAAAAATATTTATGTCCATTGCTTAATATACCACAATATACAGAAAAACAGGTAGACAATATTTTAGCTCATGACCCAGATCTGTTCAAATGAAGTTACTTGGGATACCTTAATGAAGATTTGGGGGAAGTAGGTCCTTTTCATAAATGAGATGTCACTAACAATGTGTAACCCCTTATTTTACCTCCTGAAAATACTAGTGCAGAGACTTTTGTACAGTGATTTTCGGTGGGAGGTTCTGGACTTCATGTGTCAGCAGTATTTCTGCAAATAACCACAGGGAAAAGGAGTTAAAACATCCATTTTGCAAAATTGAAAATATCCATGTTTTTACTTATAAATAGCAATACATCCATTTGTGTTGAATAGGTCCACATATGATTCTTTGTTTTTACTAAATTCAGTTAATTGATTCAGATCAATAAATGGAAGCCTAGATAAAAAGAGTAGGCCCTCTTAACACAAGTCATCACCACAGAAAAAGCGGAAGCCTAGGCTATCAAAAACAGGAGGGTCCTTGGCACAGATGTTTGGAGGTGGAACAGCATAGGCACCAGGAGTAGGGAGGTTCCAGAGACACCAAGTCTAACCCTCCTGTGTCACGAGGACAAATAGTGACCAAAGAGAGGAAGTGACCGACCCACAATCACAAACGAATTAGGGACAGAGCCACGATGCTACGAGACAAATGCCTCTAGCGGCACTTTAAAACAAGTTAACATCACCAGAGAGTGACTAAAGAAAAAGGATTATGGTTTTTGTACCTGATCAGGACCCATGGGCATCCCAGACATGGGCACAGAATTCATGTTCATTTGTCCGATGTGGCCACTGTTACCATTCATGTGCATCATACTGTAGGGAGTGGGGCTACCCTGGGGGGGAAACTGCTGCTGTGGAAATGAACTGAAAAGCAAAAAGGACCATTACCTTCTATGTCCTTTTATTTGCAAACACTACACAGAAAAGAGAATGCAAAAAAAGTCTGGGCAGTGGAGTCACTATGTCTGCACTTACAAAGAGCACATTTAAAGACAGACATCCAGAAAACCTGTTGAATCTTCACCTCTAGGAAAGCACTAATTTATTTGCCATGTCTATTAACCACATTTGCTTTCAAAACAAATATAGGAAATAGGTCAAACGCACGATTATGACATTCTCTGAGGTAAAACCCAAGGCCTCACATTTAAAGCTTTATTGTTCAGGACAAAATCCTTAAGTCGAAAATGCAAAGTATTTTACTGGGACTCAGAACCAAGTGTGAAAGATTTTTACAGTCACCTAATATTACTAACAAAACACAACTTAATAAAACCAATGGTAGCTGAGGATATGGGAAGTTCACTATTACACATCCAAATATGGTGTTTACCTGTTCCTGGGCAAGGTTCCCGATGGCCAGCCCTTCATTTCTGGGGACTGATACATTGGTGTGGTCTGAGGATGCTGCATCATGGGGTTCTGGGAGGGACCAATTCTTGATGACATCATTGCACTGGGAGGACTAGCTACTCTGCTAAAGGCAGGATCTGATTGTTGGCTCATTCCTTATAAAGAAAAATAAAACAAATTACTGGCTTGTAGGATCTTTTTTTAAAAAGGCAAACACTTATTCAAATACTAATCCATAAGATTACTGTACTAAATTTCTCTAAAAAATAGTGTGGGCAAAGTTAGAAGAGATGAGGGGTTATGCTATAGCTCATCTATCCTTACATTGTGCATCGATACTCAAGTCCCACAAGAACTATAATAAGAAACCAAGATCAGGAAGATAGTAACATTCCTTAAAACAAAATTAGCTTGTGGCAGCCAGGTAGCACAGTAAGAGCACCGGCCCCAGTGTCGGGATGACCTGGGGATCGAATCTGGGCTCAGATACTTAGCACCACACCCAGAAATAATTGGCCGTGTAACCTTGAGCAAGTTACTTAACCCCAATTGCTTAAAAAAAATTAGCTTGCTTTCCTTTCTAAACCTTCACTATTACTCACTATACATAAAGAGATGTCTTACTACTTGAGAGAGGTGGATATACAAGAGGATACTTTTCCTATTAGGTAAACATTAATAGTCTTTCCCAAAAATTTTCCCATTTTTACACTGCCCCCTCCCAAGCAGATAACTGAACCTCCCTACCACCAAAGGTTGATAAGAAGTAAATAATGTTCAAAAGGCACTCATTTCCTGTCAGCAGGCAGGATTTAATATCAGTTTATACCTCTTAACAGGTCTTACTAAAAGCTAAGCCTTCAGCAGTATGGAACTAATTCTGTCCCTAAGGGTACAAAGAAAACGACTTCAGATCTTTTCCTCAAAAATTAAGTTGAGGGAAGAAGAGATATGTAGTGAAAATATGTCAAGTAAAAATGATAACAATCTGCCTACAGCCAATGGTGAAAAGTACTGGTTTAGTTTTTGCTTGTTTGAATACTCTGAACCATGTTTAAGCAATCTACTGCATTCCTTTAAGGAGAACAAGTTTTCTTCTGTAGAATTTACCATAATTTGGTGGGTATGAAAACTGTTGTGGAGGAGCTTGTGGCATTGAGGTCCCAGCCAAAGCACCATCCATGCCAGCTGAAGCAGTCACATTAGGGGGAGGGCTGAAAGTCTGTGTCTGTTGCTGCTGTTGCTGCTGCTGCATCATCATGGCCATCCGGTGCTGTCTGATGTGGTGACTAATCAGTTCTCTGCTGCGCTGGGCAACCATCTGGGCATTGAGAAAACCTTGCTGCTAACCAGGAGAAAAATTAAAGACATATATGAAGAAGAAATTAATTTCATCCTTATCAAGAACCCAAAAGGCATTACAGATATAAATCATGTGGAGGGCAGGGATCTTGACAGTGTTTTCAGTGGAATTGTATGACACTAAGCTAAGCAGAGAAAATTTGACCAAGACCTTCAAGTTCTTTGTGAACACTCTGAAATAGGCCATGGGAAGCTGTTAACTGTTTAAAGCAAAAGGAGAGTGTTTCCAAAGCAAAGGACCTAAAAGCTAATTCAGTGACATCACAGAATCTCATATGACCCACAGGCTATCTCAGCAGGGTGCATGCCTGACAAGCATTCATCCAGTCTTCACTTGAAGATCCCCCTAACTTCCATGGCAGCCTATTCTACTACTGTAAGAGCAGAATTTTGGATTAATGGGTTAATTTGAATTTATGTTCATCTTCAGTAATCAAACTTGTATTGTCAGCTTGCTCTAAGTCCAGCCACAATTTATATAAAGTGCACAACAGGAAAATTTTAAGTTTTAATAGCTCCAAGCAGCCATATAACAACAAAAAGTTGAGTAGTTTGGGATACCAAACTTATTCCTTAAAAATAAAATGCAGCATGGTATTTTCTTTGCAACAACCTTTTTTTGTGTAATATATAGATGCTATCTCTCCACGTGGCAAAAAGGTAAAGATAGAAAGAAAAAACATTCCCTATTACTGCTCTCACTATTACTAGTAAATGAGACTTGATAGATGAGTATTTAAAAGATATGAATAAACAGGTTCTCAAAAGAATTAGAAACTACTGACAACCACATAAAAGAATGTTCTAAATTATAATAATAAGAAAAGTGAAACTTAAATAATTTTAAGGTTTTGCCTAACCACAACAAATTGACAACACTTACAAAAGGTGGGAAGTCAGTATCGGAGGGATAATAGAAAAATAAGCACAATAAGACATTGTTGGTTATGCTATGAATTAGTCCAGCCACCTTGGAAAGCACTGTAGTCATGTTAAAAGACTAACTAATTTCTTAACATAACCTCAGATGCAGACGCATCACTTACAAGCATATACTTTAACAACAATCAGTGATAAAATGAAAGCACCAAATATTTATAGCTAATGCAGCAATATCTTTTCTTGTAACAAAGAACTGTAAACCAAGTAACTGCCTATTCATTGGGGAACACCTAAACAGATCATGAAACATGAGTGTAATGGAATATTACTATGATATAAGAAATGGTATATGGGATAAATACCAAGTAATATGGAAAGACATATGAATTGATAGAAAATGATGTAAGCAGCCAAGGAAAACTATGTGCACAGAGAGCAAAGTAAATGGAAAGAAAGTAAGTGCTACTGAATATTGCAAAATTATAATGACCCACGTTTGCCACAGATAAGATACCTAAAACCTCTTTCTCTGAAGAAACAAGGGACTGAGGGTCTCAAACACTGTGTACAGTACAGCAACAGGCTAGTTAAAGGATGGCTGTTGGGCCAAGAGTAGTGGAAAGAAACCCTGGGAAATGTGGATGACATAATACAAAAGCTATCAAAACATTTTTTCAATTGGATTAGCTAATATTTCATTCAAAAGAATACTGTATCCTAAAAAACCCAAGTTCAATTATGCTAAACCAGGACTAATAATGATATGGGAGAAAAGGAGCCCCAGAAGGAAGAACTAGGAATAACAAGTGAAAGCTACAAAGAGGGATATTTAGGTATAAGATAAGGAAACAGCTAAAATCATCTTCAGTCTATAAAGACCATTACAGTCAGGATCTCAAAAGTCTTAGTGCAGCTTATAAGTACTAACAGCTTTAAACTGCACTAAGACTTTTGAGACATTCTGTCTGTAGGCTGGCATTATGTTATACAGGGAGTTCTTGTCTGGCCTCCAAGGTTCCTTCCAACTCTGATATTCTACAATAAAAGGATACAATGCATTTATTCAACAATTACGCACATGTGCTTCTTGAACTAAAGAGAGCAGGACTCTTCTCACCTGAGAGTTTACTTGGGCCTGCATTACAGGCCTCATCACTGTAGCCCCACTAGCAGGAGGGGTCTCCATTTTCATTTCAAGGGCCTGACGGCTCTGGTTCAGAAACTAGAAAGAGAAAAAAACAGGTCAGAGTGCACATGGAATATACTGATAAGATGAAAGGGAACATGCCTTCAAAACAGGAACGCTGAACAAAGAAACAACATTCTCCACTGAAGTGGTTAAACCACCAACGTGAAGGTTATAAACAAAACTTGCAAAATACTTCAGGTTCAATTTATTTAAGCTTGAAAAGTCCTTGGTCAGCAGAAAAGCAGCTTAAAATAAAAGAACCTTAAACAAATAAAAGATGGATGTGAAATTGTACCTTAAAGGGCATCATGAAAAAGTATCAGGAAAGATTTATTAAGGCAGATTATCTCTACAATTGTGATTTTGTATATTAGACACTTAGAGAAGCTGCATTAAATTTCTCAGGTTAACCTTTAATGCACTACTATTAATGGGACATTATTCCAGCTAACAGTTAATAAAAAGTTTTAAATGATAACCCTACACAAATGAACAAACTCCCAAAATACTATTGTCTGCCTTGGGAGCATTACAAGGAAGATAATAGAGTTCTCTGGATTAAAAAATTACAGGCAAATTTAATTCATTTCAATTCAACAAATAGAGAATATTATTCAAGATAACATTTGGTAACATTCAGTTACAATATATTTAAAAGATAATCTTCATGAGTGAATACAACTTTCAAAAATGCCCAATTGTCTGTGTGGAAGCAGTTAATGCACAGGAATATAGAGCTCTCCAGAATATAGATTTACAAATCAATTCAATTCAGTTCAACAAGCACTTAGTAATCACCTGTATGCATGAAACTCTGGTAGATGCTGGGAACAGAAAGACAAAAACAAAAGTTACTGCTCCAGAGGAGCATTATATTCTCCTGGGAGCACAGAACATGCATATAAATACACTAGGAGAAAAACTGAGAAAGAGAAAAATAAATAAAATAAAACATTGCTAGGAGGGGACATCAGGAAAGTTTCACGGAGGAGGTGGTACCTGAGGTAAGGCTTGAAGGAAGACCAGGTTTGTTGGATGGATGAATGGAAGGAAAGAAGACCGAGAAGCAGAAATGAGAAGGAAGTGCATTCTAGGCATAGAAGACAGTTTTTATGAACTAACTGACATAAAACATAACATAATAAAGGCAAGAAAGAAACCTACCTTTGAGATCTATGGATAAAGTTTAATGGGATAGAGAAGGTCACAGAAAATAAAATGCATAATTTTTGTTACATAAAAATTAAATATTTTTGCCCCCAAAAAAACCATTGTAGTTAAAATTAAGAGAGAAATGGGTATAACTGGGGGGGGGGGAATCTTTGAGGAAGTCTCTCTGATAAAGGTTTCATATCTAAGATGTATAAAAAACTGATTCAAACGTATAAGACTAAGATCCATTCTCCAATAGATAAAAGGTCAAGGAAAAAAAAATGAAGAAATTCAAGCTATCAACAACAATGTGAAAAAATGCTCCAAATCACTAATAATTACAGAAATAGAAACAGAAGTGACTTTGCAGTTCCATCTTACACCCATCAGATTATCAAAGATGAGAAAAATGACAAATGCCGGAAAAGCTGCCAAAAACAAAAACAGGTCCACACTAGTACACTGTTGATGGAACTCTGGAATTGGCCCCGTCACAACAAATTAGAAACTATGCCCCCAAAATTGTGAAACTGAACACCCAGCAACACCATTACTAGGCCTATACACTAAAGAGATCAAATAAAGAAGAAAAGTGCCAATATGATGAGTCTCCCTGGGAGCAAAGCGACACCAGGTTTGCTAAAAAGAGATGAACCAGCCTAGGTCAGAAATAGAGAATGTCAAAGCTTCCATACCAATCATGAGTGGCTGCTACATTCCAGTCTCGGCAAGATAGGGGTACCTAGCATCAAAAAAAGAGGAAGGGAAGACACGGGAGCTGGGAAGAGAGGGAGTATCAAGTTAAAGGAATAGTCAGTAGTCCAGTTTGGCTGGAATGTGGCATTCAGAGCGATAACTGGTATAAAATGAGGGTAGAAAGAGTGATGAGGGCCTTATTGTGCAAAGTTTCAAATACCTGCTATGGATCCTGTATTTTATTCTATAGGCAATGGAAAGTCACAGAAGATTTTTGAGCAAGAGAGTAAGATGATCTGTACTTTATTATTATTAATTAAATTTATTTTGTCAACTGTTTATACAGTGGAGTAGAGGGATGATATAAGAAGCAATGAGACCAAGTTGGGGGCTCTTAAAATAATTCAGGTTGGGGCGGCCAGGTAGCACAGCGAGTAAGAGCACCGGCTCTAGTGTTGAGAAGACCTGGAGATGAATCCCAGGCTCAGACACTTAGCACCCACCCAGAAACACCTGGCCGTGTAACCTTGAGCAAGTTACTTAACCCCAATTGCTTAGGGACAGCCAGGTGGCTCAGCGAGTAAGAGCACCGGCTCCAGTGTCGGGATGACCTGGATCAAATCCGGGCTCAGATACTCAGCACCACACCCAGAAATAACTGGCCGTGTAACCTTGAGCAAGTTACTTAACCCTGATTGCTAAAAAAATATATATATAATAATTCAGGTAAATAAATGCTTGAGGTATGAATTAGGACTGTGGCCTATATAAGGAGAGAAGACACTTAGATATGAAACTACATGCTGTCTGAGGTCCATTCCAATTATGGAGTTCTGTGATTTTGTAACAGATTAAAGAGATATTATGGAAAGAGAGTACACAAGATTTGCCACTGACTAAAGGTGAAGGATAAGAGAGAGGGAAGAGTTAAGCATGACTCTGAGGTTACAAACCTGGTGATTAGAAGGTAGGTGATATCCTAGGTCCAAAAATGGAAGTTTGGAGGATGTACAGGACAAGTGGAACATCTAGGAGGAGATATCTAGCAACAAGTTGACAGCTGGGGCTCAGGAGAGAGTTTAGGACTGGATATACAAATCTGAGAATAAGCTGCATAGAAATGATACTTAAAACCATAAGAATCAGTTAAAACCTATTAAGAGAGAACATAGTAACAGAGGTCAGGAGAACACACTAAATGGATGATGATTCCATTAAAAAAAAAATGAGAAAGTCAAATAAGTAGAAAGAGAACCAAGAGAGAACAGCTTAGATGACAGTAGAAGAGGCTAGGTTCAAGAGGAGGAAGTGGGTTAACAACATCAAAGCCTGAAGAGACATCAAGGAGAATGAGGACTGAGAAAAAGGTCCTCAGATGTCAACCAACCAACAAGCATCCAGCTAGCACTTTCCATGGGTCAGGTGCTATGCTAGGCACCAGGGATATGAAGGCAGAGTTGAAATAGTCCCTCTCTTAAGCACATTCTGAGAGAGCAAATACATTTTATAAACATATACAAAATAAAGGCAAGGTAATTTTTGGTGAGATACACTAGAACTTGGGGAAAATCAGGAACCGCTATATACAGAAGAGAGCAGTGGAGTTGAGCTCTGAAGAAAACTAGAGTCTAAAAGCTGAAATTGAGGTGAGAATGCATTCTGGGCTGAGAAAAGGCACAGAGACAGGTTCACCAGGTCATCTACTGAATCAAAACTTCCAAAATCCCAATCTTTATGTATCCTTGTTACCTCCCTCACTAAATGTAAACTCCTACAATTAAGGAGCATTTCATCCATTGTATTTTTAAATTTCAATGCCTAGTACATAAAAGGCATTTAATAAATACTTGAATAATTAAAGGGGAGATGGGAGAGAAGAAGAGGGCAAAGGAAAAGGCCTTTGGGAATATCCACAGTTAGGAGATGGAATAATGATGATGATCCAGCTCGAGACTGAGTTGTCAGACTCCCATCCTAAGAAGGAAATGAGATAACTAGGAAAAACGAGAGTGATTTCACAAAACCCGAGGAGGAAAGAATATTGAGGAGATCAACGGACCAAATGCAGAGAGGTCAAGAAGAATGAGGATTAAAAAAAACCTGAGATGTGCCAATTAAGAGATTTTTGGTGTTTAATATGATTACATATGTATAAGCTATACCAGATTACTTGCTATCTTGCAGAAGGGAGAGGGGAAGAAGGGAGAAAAATTTGGAACTCAAAATTTTACAAAAATGAATGTTGAAAACTATCTTTAAATGTAATTGGGAAAAAAAAAACTTTTAAGGAAAAAAAATTTAAAAGATTATTGGTAACCCTGAAAAGATCAAGTTCTGCTGAGTAGACTCTGATGCTAAACAGGAGATGAAAAAAGAGTGAGGAGTCAATGAATGTAGGAAGCTTTTTTCAAGCACTGTGAAGAGAAATGATAATGAAGGAATTTTACAGATGGACTAGATTTACAAGTGTATGTAAGCAGCAAGAAAGCACCATTAGATAAGAGGAGACTGCAGGTGAGAAAGACAAAGAATGATAGAGTAAATCCTTGTAGGATATAAGAGGGCATGGGATCCAAGACACTGAGGTGGCAATAGGAGGGAAGACCACTCCCTCCCTCATACACAGGAGTAAAGGAAGAAAGGATGGGTAAAAATATTGAGGGGTTTTGAGATATACAAAAGGAAGAAAAGGGGATAGATGGCAAATGATTTATCTTCCCAGTAAACTAGAAGGCAAAGAACTTTTGATAAGAGATAAGAAGTTGAGGAAGGTTTTGTGTGCTAAAGAGAAAGGGGGGTTGGCCCCTGTACTTGAAGAGAACCAAAATGATATCACCATGTCAGAGTCAATGTACATGTGTCTGACTATGGCTGATCAGACCAGTACAAGCTCAGAAGGCTCTACCATAGGTCAAACACAGTAAGCCCAAATGAACATTTGGGATGGAGATGTCTCTAAATTTGTACATCTCATGTTACTTTTGAGCTACTGCCAAAAAAATTGGTTAAGATGAAAAGGATGAGAAAATATCTTTTTAAGAGAAAAGATGACCTAGAACAATGCCTGAGAGGGGAGTGAAATAATCAAGTATTAAGAAAAGGTTCAGGTGGCTAGGTGGCGCAGTGATTAAAGCACCGGCCCCAGAGTCAGGAGGACCCGAGTTCAGTTCCAGCCTCAGACACTTAATACCCATGCAAAAAAACTAGCCATGTAACTTTGGGCAAGTTACTTAACCCCAATTGCCCTCCAAAAGGCAAACAAAACAAAAGGTTCGCAGTGTAACAGTAGGGCCAAATTGAGATTAGATTAAATAAATTTGTAATGGACCTAGTTGTCAGTTATGTAAGCAAGTAATTAAAGACAGAAGGTAGATTAACAGAATAACCAGATGGAGATGATGCTTTTAGGTTGAGAACTACAGAGGGTGAATGGTGGTAGACCAGTGAACTGGTGAATTATTAGGTCATGCTTACAAGAAGAAAATAAAGGCAGGTTAGTAGTGGTAGAGCTGAAGAACAAAGAGAGATAGCTGAGACTGGAGGTTTGAGTAAAAATGAAGAATGGATTTACGAAGAGTGAAGCAGGGAAATAGATTGAAAGACAGGAGATTATAATCAGCAAGAAGTTCAGAGTTCAAGATCATAAGAAATAATAGTATTAGTCAAGTAAGAGCTAAGACCTATATACAGATGAAGTAGAGTGAAGCTATAGTTTTTAGGAGTTGAGGTGGTTTGTGAACTGTGAAGTCAGGCTATCAGAATGGTCACTAATCTATACACTAGAGCGCCCAAAATATGAATACAAGATCTGGATTAGAAAGGACAATGAACCCACTATTGAACTCCATAAGAAATCTAAGCCTAAAGCCTACATTGAAAATAAAACCATTGACTAACTGAGACAAAATGACCCAGAGGCCAACAGAACACAGCAGCAAGGAATTATACCAGATAATGTTAAAAAAAAAAAAAAAGAATATGTAGTGAAAGAAGCACAGGACACAATGTCAAAAGACCCAAGTTCAGATATCAACTCTGCCTCTTAATGCTTGTGACACAGTCACTGAATCACTCATCTATAAAAAGTTAATTGATGCATTTCTAATGACCCTTCCAGTTCTAAATCCTAGGATCTACTTAAATGCCTATTAAACAGACACATGAATGGACTTAAGGTTCATTAAAATTGCTATCATGGGTTTGTGTCTTCCTCAGTGATCAATCATTTAGTCGTGTATATCAGGGTCAGTTTTAGAGTAGGAAGGAACCTTAAGGAATAGTTCATCCAATTCTCTCACTTTGCAAAGGAGAAAGCTGAGTGATCAGAAGAAGTTAAAGCAACTCGGCTCTTGGGTAAAAGTAGCAAACACAAAATATGTACCCAAGACCCCAAACTTAAGGGTTCTTCCCACTGTACTACAAAGCCCTACAGACTAGGAAATGATGGGGATAAAGTAACTAAGTGTTTATTTTGGAGTATCAGAATTAAACTAAGATGTTATAATATAGTGAGCTATAATATAGGAAGATAGCCTAGTCTGATAAAAAAAATGGACTTAGAACTGAGTCCATTTAAGTCTCAGCTTCAGCTCTCTCATCTGTAAAACAAGACTCGTTTCTTCTACTTATTTCACAAATGGAAGCATTTATTTCAATACTACAAAATGCTTAAAAAGTAAAGAACACTGACTAATTTTCTATTCAGAACATCACCTCTACATCCCGGCCACTTATAACCTGGATTCCACCCTTGTGGCCCCAGACCTTATTAGCAGGCCCAGTCCTCCACAACCATTCATAGCCTGTACTGCAAGCACTGACTTCCTGGCTCACGTTTAGGTGCTGTCCTCACTCAACAGAAGGTAAACACTCCTTAAAGGCAAAGAATGTATATAGTTCCTGGCACAGAGATTTACTCCATCCCATTCAGATTATATGAACGAATCAAAATATTGATTTCTTGTTCACATGAAGATAGGATTCTTTCTTCCCACCCCTCACCCCCTACCTCTGCGATTTCAACCACCATCAATACATGCACGTACCTGCTGGCCCTGGAGTCTCTGCTGGAGTTGCATTCTAAGCTGTTTGGGTGTATTTGTTCGGGGTCTCATCATGTTGGCTCTGGGATGCATTCCCTGTAGTGGAAAGTTACCCTGCTGGCTCATTTGATTCATCATTGAATTATATGGTTGCTGTTGTCCCTGAAGATTACTGAAACCTCCTTGTATTACTGCAGACTGGGCTTGATAGGATTGTCCATACAGAGCAGACTTTTGGTCAATCATTACTGCAGATTCTTGACTTTGGAAAGACTCCTGTTTAGTTTCCAAAGCTTGTCCCTTTAACGACAAAGAAATAAATGAATACTAATACATACATACATCTTTTTTTTTTTTTTTTGCTTTTTGGAGGGGGCAATGTAGGGAAATTGGGGTCAAGTGACTTGCCCAAGGTCACAGGGCTAACTTTGTGTTGTGTCTGAGGCCAGATTTGAACTCAGGTCCTCCTGACTCCAGGGCTGGTGCTCTATTCATTGCATCACATAGCCACCCCTACATACATACATCTTAAAAAGATTTAGGTATTAATTTTAAAATGCCAGTATGAAATTCCAAAAACAAAATAATACTTGTCACCACACTGTCTGAAAAGAAAAATTATTAAATGTCTTCTTTTGCAAAGTTGAGAATCCATCGATAATGCAAAGCAGATAACAATTTTTTCTGTTTTGCAAATCTGGAGTTTTGTATAACTGCTTAAAGGAAAAGAATGAAAAATAATGGGGTGTGGGGAGAAGCGCAGGGACAATCATGACAGATATACCTTATTAGCTTCATTTTGTTGAACTTAATAAAAAAATTAACTTGCATTCTAGCTGAGGCAGCTGGTAGTATACCACATCATTACATGTCTAGGATCGCAAACTCCCTGACAGCAAATTAATGCAAATATAGATAACAATGGTTTAGGATTTTCATGTCATTTGAATCATGCAACACTCAGGTATTCAGTCATACTGCTGAGATTATGAACATTAATGACTGGGGTAAACTAAAGTAAATATAGAATCAAAAGATATAACCCTGACTTTTGTCATTTGTAAAATGGGATTATCCTCTCAAGTCCTGAACAAGTCAAATATTCTTGGAAACTAGTTTTACTGAGTCATAATTACTGAATTATAAATAATTCTTTTGTTACCTATTAGGATTCTAAGAGTAATACTGTAGTTTTACAAATTATTTTTCCATTTGAAAAATAATAAAATATCAAAATAGGTGTACATCTATTAGTTAGGTTAATATTTCTTACCTGATTTACAAGATCAGGGATTCCCAAAGCTTTATCAATTTCTTCAAGTCCTGTGACATCTGTGTTACTCAACAGAGTATGTAACTGATCCAAAAGAGCTCTTTCATCACTCTGACCTTCCATGTTAGAAGGAGGACACAAGAGATCATCTAGGGAATTCCTAACAAGGGCTCTAAAAAAAAAAAAGACAAAATTCAAAACATCTGACATTATAATGTCGTTATATGATGCCATTAAATTTCAGACACTTATAAATAAAATACAACTTTCATTAAATGAAGTCTAATCACACTATTCACAAAACTATTTGACAATCATCTAAGCAGCACTGTCATACAAGAATAGTCCTCTTGGATAAAGTCAGAAGACCTTAGTTCTAATCCTAACTCTGCTACTTCCTAGCCTCTTGACCCTTCCCTGTAAAATGGGACTAATACCTCCTTGACCACTCCAAGTGCTTCCAACCTTGTCATTCTTCTTCTATTATCTCTTTTTTTTGTCTTTATTAATTTGTTTGTTTACTTGTAGTTTACAAGATTTAGTTCCACAATCCCTTGAGTTTCAAATTTTCTCAACCTCCCTCTCCTCCCCCCTCCCCCATAGCAGCATGCAATTAAGTATAGGATCTGCAAATACTTCCACATTAGACATTAGTGAGGTTATAAAGAAGTATTGTATCAGATGGAATCAACAATGGGAAAGAGTAAACAAAAGCAAACAAGAAAAAGAAAGAGAGCAGGTAAGTAATTTGCTTCAATCAGCATTCAAACTCTGTTCTTTCCAGTTCTTTCTCTGAATGTAGACAACTCTCTCCATCATGACTCTTGGAGTTGTCTTATAACACTGCATTGCTGAGAAGAATCCAATCTATCAAACTTGGTTATCACACATATATTGTGTCTGTAATTGTGTACAGATTTCTCCTGGTTCAGTTCATATATGCCTCTCCAGGTAAATATGAAATCCATCTGTTCCTCATTTCTTATAGCACAATAGTATTCCATTGCATTCATATGCTACAACTTGTTTAGCCATTTCCCAATTGATGGGCATCCCCTTAATTTCCAATTCTTTGCCACCACAAAAAGAACTTCTATAAATATTTTTGTACATATGGGTCTTCCTCCCACTTCTATGATCTCTTTGGGATACAACCCTAGAAGTGGTATTGCTGGGTCAAAGGGTATGAAATTATTTATAGCCCTTTGGACATAGTTACAGATTGCTCTCCAGAATAGTTGAATCAGTTCATAACTCCACCAACAATGCATTAGTGCTCCAATTTTTCCACAACCTCTCCAGCATTTGTCATTTTCCTGTTTTGTCACTTTAGCCAATCTGACCTGTGATTTGAATTTCTCTAATCAATAGTGATTTAGAGCATTTTTTCATATGACCTTGACAGTCTAAGACATGGTCATTACAATGATCAAATTCACATGAAAACTACTTTGCTATTATGTTCAGTTTGATTCAACAGATATGCCAAGTACACAATAATCACTGCAATAGACCTTTGGGACAGGAAGATAAAATCAAAGAGTTCTTGCTCTTACAATCTATTAGTGGCATATGACATTTACAGAAACAATTATAGTACGTGGAAAATTATGGCAGTGGTAGTAGAGGACGGGGGGATCAGAGACAGTTTCATGGAGAAAATGACACATAAACTGAATGGGCAAGAACTTACTGCCTTTTGAGATGCTTATGTATACCTGGCACAGAGAAAGCAGAAAGAATTCAATTCAGAGAACAGCTTATGAGCCAGTTTGGCTGGAATCCAGAGTTCAAGAAGGAGAGTAGTAGGAAATAAGGTTGGAAAGGTAGATGGGAGCCAAATCCTAGGAGGCCTTAAAAGCCAGGCTAAGAAGTCTCTATTCATCATATAGTCAAAGATAGCCAGTGAATGCTGTTGAGTGACATGGTCAGACCTGCTGTGCCTTAGGAAGATTATTTTGATAACTAGATGGAAGATAAATTGAATGGAAACAAAGAAACAAATTAGGAAGATGACAGTAGTCCCAATAAGAAGTGGTGAGGGTGTATATTGTTGGTAGCATATCAATTGGTGCAACCATTTTTAAAAAGCAATTTGGAATGTGTGTGTGTCTGTGTGTGTGTGTTTTTTAGTGATTAAAGACTTTGCCCAGAACTTCCAGCCAAAATGGCCACTTCAATGTAGGACAGGCTGCACAACTCCCATATACCTAATCCAGCAAAAGCCTGAAGTTTGTAATATTTAATAGTCAATAGAATCAGACTCAAAGCCAGGTTTAGGCTTTGATTTTTAGATTAGAACATTTAGGTTCACAACCAGTTTCTGACACACACCGGCTGTTTGATCCTGGGCCAATGATGTACCTATTACCCTAAATCCTAAACAATTAAGACTATAAGTTGGTCAAGATGGCGGAGTAGGAGCAGGACCTCCAAGTGGCTCCAGCTTCCACCTTCCCCAATCAGTGTAAAAAGGGGACTCTAAACAAACTTTGGAGCTGCAGAACCCACAAAATAACACAGAGGACAGCGGGGCAGACCAACAGGAAATCAGCCAGCACAGCATTCTGGGAGCCAAGCCCAGGCCCGCGAGAGCCAGTGGTTTTAGCCCCAGGGTGGGCCTAACCAGCTGCCGGCAGGAGGGATTCCAGATCAGCAGCAGCTGTGACCATTTCCAGAATTATCAACACATAGATTCGAAGGACAAAGAGAGCGCAGTCTAGACTCTGGGACCCAGTAGGTAGGAATGCTTCAGCTTTTGCCCCTAGGGCGAAAAGCCACTGAGATGACAGGCACAGCCAGCCTGCACCACATGGCAGCTTCAGCTCCTGACCAAGCGACCAGTCTGAGGGGTAATTGCTCTTGCTTTAACCTTCTTGGATCAGGATTGCAGTCTAGGGTGGAGGTCCTAGGGTGTGTGTCCAGCTTGTCAGAGCGTGTGGAGGCCTCAGAGAGGGCACCCATCTAATACCTCTGGCAGCCAAGAAAACCCCAGCGTTTGGGACCAAAGCTCCCCTGTCTGGTGGCAGAGCCCTACTGTGGCAAAAAGCCAAGGGGTCAAGTGACTGAAGGGCGACATGACCAGGCAAAGGAAACAAAGCAGACAGAAGATTCCAACATTAGACTCCTATTTGGGGACAAAAAGGAGCAAAGCAAGGAACAGGAGGAAGACAGTGAAGTCAGAACTCCTGCACCAAAAGCTTCAAAGGAAAATATGAGCTGGTTACAGGCCATAGAGGACCATAAGAAGCAGATAAGAGAAGTGGAGGAAATAGAAGAGAAGTGGTAAGAGAAATGAGAACAATGCAAGAAAATTACAAAATGAGAGTCAACAGCCTGCCTGAGGAAAATAACACCTTAAAAAATAGATTAACTCAAATGGCAAAAGAGGCTCAAAAAGGCAATGAGGAGAAGAATGCCTTAAAAAGCCGAATTTGCCAGATGGAAAAAGAGTCTCAAAAGCTCAATGAGGAGAATCATTGCTTCAGAATTAGATTGGAGCAAATGGAAGCTAATGACTTAATGAGAAATCAAGATATTAAACAGATCCAAAGAAATGAAAGAATAGAAGGCAATGTGAAATATCTCATGGGAAAAACCACTGACCTGGAAAATAGATCCAGGAGAGATAACTTAAAAATTATTGGACTACCTGAAAGCCATGATAGTAAGTAAGAAAGATAGAAAGTAAGAACCTAGAAATCATCCTCCAGGAAGTTCTCAAAGAAAACTGCCCTGATGTTTTAGAACCAGAGGGCAAAATAGAAGTTGAAAGAATCCACCCATCACCTCCTGAAAAAGATCCCAAAAAGAAAACTCCTAGGAATATTATAGCCAGGTTCCGGAATTCCCAGATTAAGGAGAGAATATTACAAGCAGCCAGGAAGAAACAATTTGAATATTGTGGAAACACAATCAGGATAACCCAGGATCTGGCAGCTTCTACATTGAGGGATCAAAGGGCTAGAAATATGATATTCCAGAGGTCAAAGGAGCTGGGATTAAAACCAAGAATCACCTACCCAGCAAAACTGAGTATCATGTTTCAGGGGAAAATATGGTCATTCAGTGGAATAGAGGACTTTCAAGCATTCTTGATGAAAAAACCAGAGTTGAATAGAAAATTTCACATTCAGATACAAGAAGCAAGAATCATAAGGAAATTATCAAAGTTGAACTATTAACATTCCTACATGGAAAAACAATAATTGTAACTGATAAAACTGTTCTCAGTATGAAAATAGTTGAAGGGAATAGAAAAAAAAATATATATATATGTCTATATATGAGGGTATATGGGCATATGAACACATATGTGAATGTGTGTATATATGTTCACAGGTATACATAGATAGAAGGCACAGGACCAATTTAATAGGAAGGGATAATACTTAAAAGGTAAAATTAAGAGGTGAGAGAAGAATATGAGAGGAGATGGGGAGAGACAGAATGGGGTAAACTATCTCATATAGAAGAGCAAGGGAAAATGGTTACAATGGAGGGGAAGAATAGGAAGGCAAAAGGGAATGGGTCAATCTTATTCTCATTGAATTTAGCTTGGGGAGGGAATGAAATACACCCTAAACAGGGTATCTCACCCTACAAGAGAGTAGGAGGGAAGGGGATGAGAGGGGGGATGATGGAAGGGAAGGCAGGCTGGGGGGGGAGGGAAGTTGGAAGCACCCACTTTTGAAAAGGGAGGGGATCAAAGTAGAGAATAGAACAAGTGGGAGGTGGGATAGGAGGCAGGGAAATATGGTCAGTCTTTTACAATATATCTACTATGTTATTGTTTTGCATTAACTACACATGTACAACCTATTCTGAACTGCTTATGTTCCCAGTAAGGGTGGGTGACAAGGGAGGAAGGGAATGAATCTGGAATTCAAAGTTTGAAAATCAAATGTTTATATATATATATATATACTATTATTAGTACTATTTTACATGTAATTGGGAAATGATATACAGGCACTGGGGCATAGAGATCCACCATGCCCTGCTGGAAAAGTCGAAAGGGGTATGGGAGAGAGCAGATTGGAGGAGGGGATATCCTGTGGGACTGCTATTTTGGGGCAGTGGTTAGGGAAAAACAGGGAGAAAATTTGTAACTCACAATCTGGCAGAAAAGAATATGTAAATCAGAAGTTTAAAAGCTTTTGAAAAATAAAAAAAATAAAATAAAAAGACTATAAGTTGCAGAAAAGATGCCAAATTGCATTGATGGAGCAAGTTCAGCACTGAAATAAAAACATGATCTTGACCTCAATCCATAATCATTCTGGAACTAAGAAGAAAGGATAATAATATCATGTTCAACAGCATTCAAAAAGTTGTATTCAAGTATAAAACTGGTTTAAAGATACCAGAGTAATCTCTCACCTAGCATCAAAAAATAAAACTTATTCTTCAAATAAGTCTACCAGATAACTTTATAGACAGAAATCTATCATACTTTGTCTTCTGAAGCATAGTAAACTATTAGGTATCAATTATAGTGATACCTTTAAGGACATTTAAAACATGTCTATTTGCCCTTATAATAAGTGATGTCAAAATGTTTTAGCTTTAATTTTTTTTCCTTCTATCTCCTTCCTTCACTGTGGACACTGCTTTTTACTGCTGCAAACCTATCCTCCAAGTTTCTAATCTGCTTTCTTATTCTTTCCACACAATGGACTAAGCAGCTTAAAAATATTTGAATTTTCCTAGCCAAGTATTTCTTGGGATCTATAACATAAAGGACCATTTTTCCTTTACTTCAGCTGATACTACTATGCTTGTAATAGGTGAGGATACTGATAGTCTAATGAACAGAGTTGTGGTTACAATAATCATATATATAATCTAACTGTAACTACTTCCTTACAAATTTGGTTATGATTCTTTCCTAAAAAAATAAACACACTGACATCATCTATTTGAGTCCCTACCTATTTTGTGTCCCACGAGGACCCTGATCCATGGATAACATATTATCAGGCCAAGATCCAGGTTGATTAGAGGGTCCTGTCTGGCCATAGGCATTTACTCCCATGCCCATAGGAATCTCACCAGGTCCTAGGAAATAAAAATCAGGATATATTTATAAATGTACCCCAAAAAAATCTGTGAAAAATGTTAGGTAGCAATTACAAATATGTATTTTTTTTTTCTGGAGAGAAGAAAACTTACTCATATGAATCATCTGCTGCTGCAGCATTGGCCTTGTACCAGGTATACTATTAGACCTAACAGGAAGGCCAGGCAAAGTACCACCCATGGCAGGTCTGGGTAAGGAATTATTATAGTCAGTTCCTGGTCTCACCAATGAACTTGTGTTTTGTTCCATTCTGCTAACTTTAGAATTTGGCAAACCCCACTCTCCTGAGGGATGATGGTTCATAGCTATATTTCTATTCAGACCACCTGGTGGAAAAAGAAAGGATTAGTTCTTCATACTGTAATTTTTTTTTCCACATAAACAATCTCAGTTACACAAAATAATGTCCCAAAAGAAAATCCCCAAATAGTAAGCTGCTGAAGCTACCACAAATGGCATTTTGCCTTACCACTTCTGAGGGACAAAGCCAAGTAATAAAATTTTAAATCATTTGGTCACCATTAATATGGCAAATAAATGTATAAATATATTCTGTAGGTTATTATTCCAATCTGATGATTAAAAATTAGGGAAGTTATAAATAAATAAAAACTAAGCTTAAACTAAACTAAATTTTAAATAAATAATCGAACTAAAAGAGCTTGAACACATTAAGTGAAACCTTGATGCAGATAAATTATGAGACTTGGATGGATTCAATGTCAGTCATTTTTACTTTAGATAAAAACTTAACTTTACACCAACATGGAAGAGTGGTGGAGTTGGAGTCAGAAATGTTCCAATCTTACCTCAGACTTATTATTGGCTGTATGGCCCTGGACAAATGACTTGACTTTGCTCATCTGCAAGATGAGAGAAGTAGGCTCCATGTTCTCTAAGGTCCCTTCTCATTCTAAATTTAATGAACCTATAATCTACTTTAAAAACATGATTTAATTTGGGGGCTGGAGGAAAGAAGGAGAGAATACACACCTCCCCCCAAGGGGCAAAGTATGGAGGAGAGGTGTGGAAAGAAGAAGAAAAAAAATACTGTCTCCTAGGAATGTTTCAATATTAAATAGCCCTTAGAAGATGGTTTTCCAAAATGTGTTATAATAACTCCCAAGTAAAGCAACATACCCATGTTAGAGCCAAAATTCTCCTGTGTATCCATCATCCTTGTATTCCCGCTCACCACAGGCTGCTTTGGTAACATGGGAAATGCATTAATATTTCTCACTGGAGGGCTTGAACCAACAGGAATAGGGCTATCCAAGGATACAGCTCGATTAAAAGGAGGACGAACAGATGGCAGAGACTGTGGGCTTCTCAAACCTAAAAAGGAACCAAAAATGTATTTTATAAATAAAATTGTATCTATCTCAAAATAGCTAGAAATGAAATAGACAGCTGCTGTATCTCCGCCAATACCTACACCCTGCCCCTCCAATGCAAAAAGACACAGTTTTTTCTTTACATAATAAACACCAGAAGGAGACATAACCCATACTGAAAGTAAACGCGCACTATTGCTCCCTGTTCTAATCTCCAGACTAAGTCAATGTTGCTCAAGCCCCATTATATTTTTCCCTCTATATGTAGTTATATTAAGTGGCTCATGAATCAAGAAACAGAGATCCTTTTAGGATTTAGGACTGAGGGATTTAGTGTAAAAAATATTCATTAAACGTTTTATTTTGCTTTTATCAGTCTAAGTGCTCATTTTAGTCAAAGAATAAAGTTCTTTAAAATATATACAGAATCATTATAAACATCATCATTATAGACAAAGGAATTAAAGTAACAAGACCAGGAACTTTAAAACATCCAAAAAAACAGCAAAAGAAGATAACACAACCAATTACATTTATACATTTCAAAACTAAAGCTATGAAGACACCAGACATTTATGACAGTCCTACCTGAAAATGAAAAGAATGAAAAAAAAAGTAGCTTTTAAAAAAATTTTTTTTAATTCTGATTTTTTTTATTTTGCGTTTTGGAGGGCAATTGGGGTTAAGTAACTTGCCCAAGGTTACATGGCTAGTTTTTTTGTGTGGGTGTTAAGTGTCTGAGGCCGGAACCGAACTCAGGTCCTCCTGACTCCAGGGCCAGCGCTTTTATTCACTGCACCACCTAGACACACCTAATTTTATTTTTAACCTAACATTCTAGATTTTGTGTCCAAATAGATATTATTCTTCAAAGTCATTACCTTAGGAATATACTAAGCATTGAATTTAGCATAGATCAAATGTTTAAATTACCAAAATAAGGCCATTTATGGGCTATGGAAGAAAGTGAGGGTTGCATTATCATGTTGCATTATCATGTTGTATTTCCTTAAACTTAAACCGCTACAGTCTGCCATGATCACCTATTTTTTAAACCATACTTAGCTATTTGAAAACTGTACTAGAATCAATAAATTTTTCAGGATACTTTATTGTAAATGATCATTTTCAATTAAAAAGAAGAATCTGTCTGAATCAAATTCAAGCTGCAGCAGTAAATGCACCAAATTTTAATCACTAGGCAAGGCTACACTGGATCTGAAATTAATTTCTCCAAACACACTATTTTAAAATGTCATAAGGAGGGGAGGAGTCAAGATGGCAGAGTAGAACCAGGACTTCTGCTAGGCTCCTGCTCCCACCTCCCCCAATTCAAGTAAAAAGTGACTCTAAACAAACTTTGGAGCTACAGAACCCAGAAAATGACACAGAGAAGCTAACCTCCTACTGAAGACAGCCTGGCAGGCCAGCAGGAAGCACCAAGCACATCGTGCTGGGAGCCAAGACCAGCCCCATGCAAGTCAGAGGTTTTACCCACAGGGCACCACAACCAGTGGCCCACTGGAAGGACTTCAGATCACCAGCAGCTGTGGCGATTTCCAGAATTATCAACCCATAGATGCTAAGGACAAAGTAAGAGGTCAGTGCAGTGTGGACTTTGGGACCTGGGAGTTCAAGAACACAGTCCGGCATTTGCCCCCGGAGCAAGGAGCAGCTGAGGCATGGCAAACATGGCTGCTTCAGAGCTCCTGGCCTACAGATTGTAGGGGGACCAAGCAACCAATCTGAGGGGTAATCACTTTTGCTTTAACCTGCTTAGATCTGGATCACTGTCTGTGGTGGAGGTCCTGGGGTTTGTGACCAGTGTGCCAGAGCCAGTGGAGGCTTCTGAGAGGGCACCCAACTAACAGCTCCAGCAGTTGGGAAAACCTCAGCGATTTGGGACAAAGCTCCCCCCTCTGGTAGCAGAGTTCTACTGTGGCAAAAAGCTCAAAGGTCAAGTATTGAGTGGCAACATGAGCAAGCAAAGGAAGCAAGGTGAGCACAGCCATCCAACTTTGGATTCCTTTTTTGGGGACATAAAGGATCAAAGCATGGAACAGGAGGAAGACAATGATGTCATAACTCCTGCACCAGAAGCTTCCAAGAAAAGAATAAGCTGCTTACAGGCCATAGCAGAGCTTAAGAAGGATTTTGAAAACCAAATAAGAGAAGTGGAGGAAAACTTGGGGAGAAAAATGAGGATAATGCAAGAAAATTATAAAATAAGAGACAACAACCTGACTGAAGAAAATAACACCTTAAAAAATAGATTAGCTCAAATGGCAAAAGAGCCTCAAAAAAAGGCAATGAGGAGAAGAATGCCTTAAACTGAATTTGACAGATGGAAAAAGAATCTCAAAAGCTCATTGAAGAGAATCATTCCTTCAGAATTAGATTGGAGCACATGGAAGCTAGTGACTTTATGAGAAATCAAGATACTATTAAATAGATCCAAAAAAATGAAAAAATAGAAGGCAATATCTCATTGAAAAAACCACTGACCTGGAAAATAGATCCAGGAGAGATAATTTTAAAAATATTGGACTACCTGAAAGCCATGACCAAAGTAAGAACCTAGAAATCATCCTCCAGGAAGTTCTCAAAGAAAACTGCCCTGATGTTTTAGAACCAGAGGGCAAAACAGAGGTTGAAAAAATCCACCCATCACCTCCTGAAAAAGATCCCAAAAAGAAAACTCCTAGGAATATTATAGCCAGGTTCCGGAGTTCCCAGATCAAGGAGAAAATATTACAAGCAGCCAGGAAGAAACAATTTGAATATTGTGGAAACACAATCAGGATAACCCAGGATTTGGCAGCTTCTACACTGAGGGATCGAAAGGCTAGAAATATGATATTCCAGGTCAAAGGAGTTAGGATTAAAACCAAGGATCACCTACCCAGCAAAACTGAGTATCATGTTTTAGGGGGAAATATGGTCATTCAGTGGAATAGAGGACTTTCAAGCATTCTTGATGAAAAAAACCAGAGTTGAATAGAAATTTCACATTCAGATACAAGAAGCAAGAAAAGCACGAGAAGATAAACAGGGAAAGAAATCATAAGGAACTTATCAAAGTTGAATTACTTACATTCCTACATGGAAAAATGGTAACTGTAACTTATGAAACTTTTCTCAGTATGAGAATAGTTGAAGGGAATAGAAATGTGTGTATGTATATACATATACACACATATATACATACATATATGTGTGCATGTATATACATATACACATATATACATACATATATGTGTGTATGTATGCGTGTATATGTATGCATACATATATGTCTATATAGGAGGGTATACATATATATAGGAGGAAATACATATGTGAGTATGTGTATACATGTGTACAGGTATACATAGACAGAGGGCACAGGACCAGCTGAATAGAAAGGGATGATGCTTAAAACGTGAAATTAAGAGGTGAGAGAGGAATATAATGAGAGGAGATGGGGAGAGATAGAATGGAGTAAATTATCTCATATAGAAGAGGCAAGGGAAAACTATTACAATGGAGGGGAAGAATAGGAAGGCAAAAGGGAATGAGTCAACCTTATTCTCAATTAATTTTAGGGGGGGAATGACATACACACTAAAGAGGGTATTTCACCCTACAGGAGAGTAGGGGGGAAGGGGATGAGAGGGGAGATGATAAAAGGGAGGGCAGGCTGGGGAGGGGGAGGGAGTTGGAAGCACCCACTTTTGAAAAGGGACAGGATCAAAGTAGAGAATAGAACAAGTGGGGGATGGGATAGGATGGAGGGAAATATGGTCAATCATCACAATATATCCTCTATGGAAATGTTTTGCATAACTACACATATACAGCCTATACTGAATTGCTTATCTTCCCAGTAAGGGTGGGTGACGAGGGAGGCAGGGAAAGCACATGGAATTCAAAGGTTTAAAATCAAATGTTTAAAAAATAATTATTATTATTATTATTATTATTTTACATGTAACTAGCAAATAAGATATATAGACACTGGGGCATTGAGATCCACCATGCCCTACTGGAAAGTTGAAGGGGGGATGGGGGAAGATATGGGAGAAAGCAAATTGGGGGAGGGGATATTCAGTGGGATCACTGATTTGGCGTGGTGGGTAGGGGAAAAATGGGGAGAAAATTTGTAACTCAAAATCTTGTGGAAATGAATGATGTAAACTAAAAAGTAAATAAATAAAATAAAATAAATTTGACAAAATTCTCAAAAAAAATGGCACCAGGAACTGAACACAATATATTCCAGATTTCAGTCTGTTCAGGGCAGATTATAGCATACAGTATCGTCACCTCCCTTTCACTGAACAATAAACATCCATGAATGCAAAAAAAAATGGCATAGACATCATTCATAGGAATCAGTTGACAAGTCCTGTCATTTCTCCCTTTGTAACATTTCTCATATACTCCCTCTTCACTTCTCTGTCACTGCCACCACCCTGGTGCAGACCTCATTACCTTTTCCTTAGACTATTGCAATAGCATGCCAGTTGCTCTCCCCGCCAATAGTTTCCCTCCACTACAATCCAAAGCTCCATTCAAATGTCAAATTTATCTTTCTTAAGTGTAGATCTGACTATCATGCCCCCTATTCAATCAGCCTCAGTGGCTCTCCCTGTTACCTCCAGGATCAATTAGAAAATCTTCTGTTTGGCTTTTAAGTCCTTCATGACCTAGGCCTTTCCAGTATTTCCATTCCTCTTATAACTGTTTTTCCCTCCAGCGACAGTGGCTTCCTTCCTGGTCATTCCTCAAACCTGACTCCTTGAGGGCAGGGAGTGGTTGTGTGCTTCCCTTTCTGTCTCCAGCACTTAGGTGGGCACATAATGGATGTTTCAAAAATACCCGTTTAATCTGACTTGACTTGAATGCTGATTGTAATTTGTGATCTTCCAGCTTAACAATATATACAGAAATGCACTGTAGATCATAAGAAATTAACATTAAAAATTATTTTAATAAGCGGATGCCAGAAACTAAAATAGTCAAAAGACCTAAGTAAAATTGTCTGCCATTAATTTCTCCAGCAAGCCATTGTTATTCAGTCATTTTGTTGTTCTTCAGTGGTTTTCAATCATGTCCAACTTTTTATGACCCAATTTGCACATTCTTATATTAAGTGAAATCTTGATGAAGATAAATTGTGAGACTTGGATAGATTCACATAATAAGTTTTACATAATAATTCATATAATTTTTACTTGAGATAAAAACTTATATTAAAAAAACTTAACTTTACGCCTACATGGAAGAGTGGTGGAGTCAGAGTCAGAAATGTTCCGATCTTGCCTCAGACTTCTTACTAACCATATGATCACGGGCAAATGACTTGACCTGATGTCTCTCTTTGCTCATCTGCAAAATGAGAAAAGTGGGCTCCAGGAAGGAAAACAATGGTTTCCTGGTTCCTTCTCCAGCTCATTTTACATATGAGGAAACTGAAACAAATAGGATTAAGTGACTTGCCCAGGGTCACACAGCTGGTCAGTATCTGAGGCCACATTTCAACTCAGGTCATCCTGACTCCAGACCTAGTGCTCTGTCTACTGTGCCACCTAGCTGCCACGTTCATTTATAGATCCTCTAAAATGTAACT
>NW_027187360.1:1435699-1445458 GCF_028583685.1 Petaurus breviceps papuanus | reverse complement strand
GGGGTTATGTTCAGGCAGAATAAGGTGCAGAGGTTCATTAAGTTTTTATCTAATTTTCTAGCAAAACTACTGCTGAAGGCTAAGAAGACCCAGTGGTCAGTGAGTGGGTCTTAGAATTAGGAAGACACTTCTTGGCTATGTGGCCCGGACAAGTCAGTTTAACTTCTCTGTTCCCCAAATCACTCTAAGATTGTAAATTCAAGAGCAGGTTCGGGGGCAGCTAGACAGCACAGTGAATAGAGCATCAGCCCTGGAGGCAGGAGAACCTGAGTTCAAATCATGCCTCAGACACTTGACACTTACTAGCTCTGTGACCTGGGGCAAGTCATTTAACCCCAATTGCCTTGCCTTCCCCTCTCAAAAAAAAAAAAGTAGGTATTGGTAGGGAGGAATATCTAATTTTTTTTAAAAACACACTAGTAAATTTGTTTCTGAATTTTATAATACTTCATAACATGTAAAATGAAATTAGGTTTTTTTTTCATTGTATCAAGTCAATTAACAAGCATTTATTAAGTGCCTAACAGGCATTGTGCTATATGCAACTGATGCAATGCAAAAGAATAAAATAATCCCTACCTAGAAGGAGCTTACATTCAAACTGGAATTTAACTGTAATACAATATACACCCAGGAGGGAAGGAAGAGTGGTGTAACTGGTTATGTTGGAACTAACAAAAATTACTAACAAGGTACATCTTTAAGCAGCTCCATTTTACCATGAATAAAGTGCCATTAATTACATATTTTTCATATTAAAAAATTACAGACAAGTGGATATTAGGGATGAGATAGAAGGAAAACATTTTAAGATTGTTCCCATGAATGACCGATGGATAGAAAAGGGTATACACAAGGTTTAAGAGAAATATAATCACATTTAATACAATTGCAGGCAAAAAAAGAAGAATTTAACCTCTACTGGAATCTAAAGATAAGCAGATTCCAGATCTCTCGTGGCGGGTATCTTTTGCAGTAGCGCATTATGCTCTTTGCAGTATCACACAAGAGAAAATCCAGTTTTCAACAGAAGTATGAATCAAAGGAATTTTTGAAAGGTACATAATTGGGGGAAACTGGTAGGTAGAAAAATAAAAAAGCTAAAAGCTTAAATCGCCAAACAGAAGCATCTGCATATGATGTCAAGAGGGCTGCTTTGTCTTGAAATGCACTGTATCATAAGATCCTTGTGGGCATAGTTTGAGTCTTATTTATTTTTTACTGCCCTCTTCATGAAGCAGATGCATTACACGTAGGTCTTTTAATAAATGTCTGCTATTGAAGTATGGATATCTGGACATGTGAGTTTACCCCTTGGTTCTAGGAAGCATCCCATAAATACAGCAGATGTAATTTGTCCACATATTCCTAGTCACTATTTCACAATGTTAAGATTTAGAAGAGCAAAGTTTTCTTTTAAAAAAAATTAAGACTTACCTAGAGGGGTATTTCCTTGAAATATCTGTTGCTTACTTCCCAGGTTATTACCATTTGTGGACATGGCATTGTTATAAAAGTCAGAACTTGTCAGGTCACCAAGAATAGCATCTAAATTATCCAAGTCTCCACTCACCTAAAGGTCAATTTTTACAAACAGGTTGAATGTGCGTCTATGTATTTGTATACATACATGGGTGTATATGTAATAAGAAACAAAGTAAATAATGAAGAATAAAATGGAACAAATGTCTGAAAATAATAGTAAGGCTAAGTAAGTGTGTGAGGCTTTTAAGAAGTAAAATAATTAATGATAAATATTTCTGAAAACACCTTCATCTAAATGAGAGCTGTTTTTTCACAAACATGATTATATGTTATGGTAAATATTTAGTAGCTATTATTTTCCTAACTGTCCTAAAAGGGTTATCTAATTGGTCCAGTATAAACCAAAAGAAAATCTTTCTCTTCAAAATGAGATCAATTTACCCAGCTGTGACCATCACAGAATCAAAGGTATGCTCACATCTGAAAGGTATTTGGCCCTGGTGTTAGGACTTACACTTGACAACAGAAATACTCTCACAGTGATGCTGTGATGATCATCACCACCAGATAAAGAATAAGCGTGGACTATTCAAAAGTTCGCCATAAATAACCATCAAAAACTATTATAAACACATAGCAATATGAAAATAATTTAGCTTCTAAAAGGCAATTTATAATCTTGATTTTTGTTGGTGTTAGTGACTTGCCCAGTTACAAAAAAGTTTTGTAAAAAAAATTTTGCCATGCCCTCTTACCTAGAATTTTAATTTGGAAAATAAGCATGGAGATGAGATTTTCCACTTCTACCTTCAAACCACACATCATCAACAAAATTAGCTAGTTAAATGAGCATTTGTTTAATTCTAATAATCACTGAATTTTAAATTTCTTCATTAAGTTACAATTACAAAGTCATGGAATAATAAAGTACTGAACTTGGAGTCAAGAAGATACGGGTTCAAATACGCTTCTCATACTTACAGTATCACAACCTTTCTGAGCCTCAGTTTCCTCGTCTATATAATAGGGAAAATCGTAGAGCTATTGTTTGGCTCAGCTGCAATTATCCTTCTAAAACTTTTTGAAAATTTTAATGCTTACATGTAAATGTTCATTATTCATTATTACTACTACTACTACTACTACTACTACTACTACTACTACCGTGTTTCCCCGATAATAAGACACTGTCTTATTAATTTTTTTGGAAAGAAAAACACCAGAGGGCTTATTTTCAGGGGAGGGCTTATGTTGTCCTGCCTCAGCTCTCCTCCGCGGCACTGCTCTCAATGGCAGCAGCAAGCAAATCACTGGAGAAGAACAGGATGACGCGCTCACTGCTGCAGCTCTGATTGGATGCAGCTCGGAGCGCGGCATGCGTTTCACCCGGGGGGGGGGAGGGGACGGTGCATACAGAGGGTACCGTAATGTAGCGTGTAGTGCAGGGGATCACCTTCACTACAGTAGCAATCTCAATAGGGCTTATTTTCGGGGGAAGGCTTATTTTAGAGGAATCTTATACAGTAAAGGGAGGGCTTATTTTCGGGATAGGTCTTATTATCGGGGAAACACGGTACTACTACTAGTGTTGTTTTTGCTGTTGTCATTAATTCTATTTCCCGCTTTTCTATTCATGCTTACTACAGGATAGAAATAACAGAAAACGAATGAAGTTTTTAATCTACTAAATCTGTTACCTCTTCATTTTGTTCAGTCTTAACTTTAACATCTTTTTCTTGATTTGAAGGAGGAACAGCAGAGGTGCTGCACTGTCCCATTTTACTATCAACACCTTCTACTTTAGGCTTTATGTCTTTAGAAAGGGAATCATTAGGATCATCCCTATCAAGCAGATATCGAAGAAGTGCATTGTTTTCCTTCTTCTTGGGACTTAGCTGTTCCTGCTTAATTATTCCTTCACCAGAAGCTGCACTGCTCGTGTCTTTCCCAGTAGCTTCAGCTGTAATCTTGGCTACTTCAGCAGGAGAATTCCCATTCTGCAGCAATTTGTGCAAAATTCTGTGCTTCTCTTGCAACAGGGAGCCATGCATGTTTGATGTGGAAGAAACTCCTCCTGATGTCGAAGAGGAGACTCCAGAAGGGCTAGTCACACTGGCAGCAGAATCTTTGCACCCTGGATCTAATGGAGAATTGGTCAGAGTGGAATGTCCCCGGTCATCTGAAGAGCATGTTAGTAACTGAAGTAGCTTCTTGTGGCCTTTGTTTTCAGGTGGTCCCCTCTGATTCTCTGGCCCTTCCACACCTGTTTCTTTACTGTCTTTATCACTAGCATGGTCCCTGCTATTGGCTTGGCATATGGAACTTTCCACCTGACTCTGTTCACAATATAAGCCAGCGGGACTCTTAGAATCCTGGCTGCCTATTTTACTTGGTTGGTTCATGTTCATATTTGGAGAATTATCCAACTTGGGGCCTGGTGAAGAAAGCGTAGACAAAAGAGAAGTCCCCACACCCTCACTGATGGCTTGAAGGGCACTGAGAGAACTGCTGGAAAAACTGTTGCCACCAGTGTTACTAGCAGATCCCATTGGAGAATGCATACCTATGTAAGGAAAGAAGCCAAAAGAGCTAGGTGAGTGATCAATCAATGGAGAAACATTTCTTAAATATTCACTATATATCAGGGATACAAAGTACTAGGTGCTGGGGATACAAAGACTAAAATCAAATTAGTTCTTGTCCTCAACCTTACATTACTTGTGACCAACTCTTGGCAAAGATACTGGAGTGGTCAGCAATTTTCTTCTCCAGCTCATTTTACAGATGAGGAAACTGAGGCAAACAGGGTAAAGGGGTAAAGTTCTAGTCTGGGTTCAAGGGCTTTAAATGCCAACAGAGGAGCTTGTGTTTTATCCTTACAAGTAAAAATGGAAGAGGAAAAAAAAAGGGAGCCACTGGAGTTTACTGAGTAGGAGAGCATTAAGGTAATCCCCTGCATTTTAGGAAAAGCACTTTGATAGTTATATGGAGGATGAATTGGAGGGAGGAGGTTTACAGCTAGGCTACTGTAAAAGTGCAAGCAAGAGATGAGAGCCTGAACTCGGTAGATGTGTGAGTAGAGATAAGGGGCCAGATGCAAAAGATGTAGAGATAGCAACAACATATGATAACTTAATGGATATGAGAGATCCATTGGGGAGATACATCTTATTAGGACTTTAATTTCTCAAAAATAATGGAGCAGGGACAAAATGAACCACATGAAAAATTAAACACATAAATATGACCTTTAAAAAAAAGTCTCCAAAAGACTGACAGCTAAGACAATATTGGGGTATGAAGAAAACCTTCTAAGGTATGCAAAAGAAGTGAAAGACCTGGCCAGACCTAACGCACTGGGACATCTTCTACATACGGGCTCAGCAGAAAGACTGCATACCTTCTGTCTAAAAATGATACTAGATCGTACTTTGCCTAGGTGTTAAGGAATCATTCTCTGAAAACTGGTTCCCATGAAATGTAAGCTAAAGCCACACATATATGTAGGCCATAGACTAAGAAGTGAAGGGGTTATCTACATCAGTAGCAAGAGTGCCAACATGAATAAAATCCCAGATCTTTCCATTATTTAAACATTAACAGGAAGAACATTTAAAAATAGACAAAAAGAAACAAGTCAAGTAAAATACCTGGAACAGGAGAAAACTGATGGGAAGGCATCTTTGGACTACCTCTATTACGAGGAGAAATCATTATGTTCTGCTGACTGGAGCCAAGGCCAGGGCTACCATGTGGAGGGCTGTTCATATTTAGCCCATAATTGTTGTTCTGATAGGCAGAGGATGGCATTCCTGGTCCAAGGTTCATAGAGCTTATATTATTAGGGCCTCCATATCTAATGCCACTCATCTGTCCCACTGCATTGGGATCTCCCAAGGAGTAGGGCCTGTTCTGTATTGGCAAGCTTTGATTTGGCGACATATTCATTCCTCCAACAGAACTGGCACATCCGACTGTGGGAGCTCGTATGTTTTGTCCCACTGGGTTGGGATTTGGTCTATATCCATTCTGCTCTCTGAAAATCACACACAGAAAAACTCACAAAATTTTACTCAATAATTACAAAGTTCATTAATATTCTAGAAAAGAGTTAAATTACAGGTGGAAACTGATATTTCAAACCAAATCTTCATGGATACTATGACTACGCCTTCAATAACTATACCAGCATAAGTGCTAATCTGTTTCTAATGAGACAGAATTAATTTCCCTTCCATTAGGCTACTTACAAAAACTGCCTCATAATTAACTGACATTGTGTCTGCTGCAGAATTAAGAAGGTTCCAATAAAAAAAAAAGCTACAAAACTCTTCAAAACCAGCATTTTCCATGAAGCAGATGACAAAAGGTTAGAGAAGATTCAAGGATTTCCTCTTTAATGTTTTGTATGAGCTTCCTACCCTACTCTCACTAGGATGCCATTTGGTATTTATGAAAAGCATATGCTCTTAATTGAAATCTGAATTTAAAAAACTAACCTCAGTGTTTATTATATATTAACATCATAGGGAAAAAATGGGATAGGGAAAGAAGAGTAGGAATACTTTCATACAAGGTAGATATGCCACCTAGTCTATACTTTTTCATAGAACAATTATCCTGGAAAAGACCATAACAGTTCATTCAATCTTAGTCTTCAAATAAGGCCTTTCTCCCCTCCACCTCTGAAAATGAAATTTGCAAGCAGAAATTGCTTTGTAAATTTCTCACATAGAAAACACAACCTTTAAAAATGTGCATTCCTACTCTCAACTTCAAACTTTTCAATTTCTAAACCAGACCATCAGAATTAAACTCACTACTATAGGATACTTTTTCTCTCCTAATTTTGATTTCTTTTAACAAAATTTTTACACCAACCAAATATTTGGCTGCTTGGTATTTAAGTTTGGGAATAACGTAAATGAAAAACACAACAGAAGGCACCACCTCTGTAGAAAGTGAGTAGAAAGAAAGCCATGGCGATCATTAGTTACTGGATTCCGAAAAAGTTTGCTCTTTGTTTGGGCAGTCACTATCGTCCCATCGGCTAAGGAGAACCGATACACAGGGGTTTCAGCATGTCCTTGAATATAAGCTGTGAGAGAAATTAACATTGTAGACTGTATGAATGGAACACATCTAGCAAAGATTAGAAATAAAATATATTGAAAATACAATTCTTCCAAGACTATGTAGCATTAAGTTTTATAAAAATTATAAGCAGGCTAAAGTAAAAATTCTTAAGATACATTCATACAAGGTAGAGCAATTAGCATACATACACACACACAAAAAAAAAGAGTAAAAAGGAAAGATTCTAAATGTAACAGTTCAATTTTTTTTTTAATTCCTTACCTTCCTGATAGTGCCGTTTTTGGGACCATGTCTGTCCATCATTAAGACTAAAAAATCTCTGGATACACCTTCTGATTATATCTTCAAAGCCAGGTCTCATAGAAGACCTCAGTGAGTTTGTATCTATAGTGACAACTTTGCCTGTTTTTAAAGTATAAAGAAAATAAAATATTTATGAGGTGTCCATTATGTGGAAGTATTGTAGAAGCTAAAGAAAAAGGAATCAAGTTGAATCAACAAAGAACTACAGAACAAGCTCACATCTTAGTTGTCTGGTGTCATGACTATAGATTTCAGATAGTGTCCCTGTCATCTTTCTGTACACAACCTGACCCTGAATTATGACAACATATCTAACCATGATATTTTGACAAACATCTGGAAACATCTTACTATCATATCCTCTGGCTTCTGGATGGCTTCAGTGTTTTAAACGTGGCCTTTACAATTCTCTAAATCATCATAAAATGCTTCATGTAAAAAAAGCAACCACTTTTTTGTCTAAATTTGAAGGGCCAAGCAACCTTTGTTAAATAATTCATTAAATATTTTACTGAGCACCTGTGATATACACTAGGAATTTCAGAGGAACTACAGAGATTCAACTAATCCTATAACTGCAGAAAATTATCAGTTGTTTTTTTTAATGTCTTACTATCTCTTTCAACTCAAACCTAAACCCTTTAACTTTGAGGATGCAGCAGGTGAAGAATATTTTAATACAGCCAGGGAAAAGTCTCAAGATCCTCTGTAAATCATGAGTATTTTGCCAGTTTTTAAAATATCTACAAAAATTACTGCAGATAAATATGATAAACACAATTTGACAGGTCACTAATCCCCCAAAAATGCTCCCCTTCATTGTTTCTCATATGTCAGTATATCTTCGGTAGAATTAGGTACTTGCTTTCCTGAAATCATTAAATAAATTAATAAAATAATACCAAAACACTCCAAATGAAATGAATGCAAAATTTGGTGGGGTCTACTTCTGACATGAATCTATTCCTCATTTCAACATCACTGGAACTGAAAGAGTGAGCCTTCCAGTCCTGGTCTGTCTCTGAGAATGAAGGTCTCCTTTCCTTGAAATACTTCTGCCCTAACTCAGAACACAAAACCACCAAGGCTTTCCCCAGTACTAAAAGGCCAGGAAGGTGGAGGTACAGCTGGTGTTGAAGTTCCTTCCCTAGTCTCTCTCTAGATTTGGATTCAGAATACACCTTGCCACAGAGTCAATTATTACCACATACAGCTATAATTATTCTGTACTGTGTCACCAAGCCATCTAAGAAAACAGCACATCAGTTCTATATAGCCATGAAGCATCCAAACACCAGGCCTATCAGGGACCTTCTCAGGGCCTTTTATACTCTGGCCAACTAGTAGCTAAATTCCATTATGGAATATCATCATCTTGGGATGAGACCAAGGAATTGGTTCCAAATATTAATTCAGTCAAACCCCCAAGGCTCAATCATCAAACATTTATTGACTCTTATCACCCAAACCTTAATGCCTTCTCCATACACAAACTCCCCAGAAAATAAGTGGGCTGATGCCATTGCCAAGGCAGATGTTTCCTAATATCATAGTACATTAGAGAATGAGGGTCACCCACCTACTGGTGCTTTCCCAAGTGAATGGCTAGCGAATGCCTACATCCTCGTCTTCAATGCCCATAACTCTTAACTATAGCCTGCCAAAGCTCCAAACCCCCCTTTACCTGAAAATATTCATTGGTCTCTGATTCCTATCCAATAATACCCATCCCCAGTCTCTGTCCTCCTCAGGCTTCTAGAATGGCTTAAGCCAACCTTTTCACTCACATTCATCTTTTTACAATCACAAAAATGTGCCTCCAACCAGAAATATTACATCTATCATATGTATTCATTCTCACATGCCTCAAATCTACTACAATGGGTCTAGAAGAAAAACAGGCATACTCTTGTCATCATTACTGACCCTTCCAGATACCCCCTCATCCCTCTGCATGTCATTCATATATAAGGTCTAGTGTAGATCCCTGTGGCTATACAGTACCAAACACTAAATCACTATCCCTCCTTTCACAAGTTCAATATAACTGTCTTTCCACATTTATCGATCTAAATGCTTGGGGCATATATTTATCCTACCTCACTTATCACAGGAAATACAGCTAGGTGGCTCAGCAGATAGAGCACTGGGCCTCAAATCAGGAAGAACTGAATTCAAATCCAATCTCTCACATTTTGTAGCTATATGACTCTGGGCAATTCACTTAACCTCTGTCTGCTTCAGTTACCTCAAGTATAAAATGGGGATAATAAGAGCTACTTGCCAGGGTTGTTGTAAGGTTCAAAAGACATTATTTGTAAAGTGCTTAGCACAGTGTCTAACACTTTTTAGATGCTTTTCCTTCCTAGTTATACTTCATCTCACAATAACCTATAAATATGAAATTCCCATTTATACATCTGTCTCTGACTCACTACTCTCAATCCTATCTCTGACCTCATTGTGAAAACTCAATACCTTCACTCCTCCATGTTCTCACAGTCTCATCATCATTGTTATCGGCTATTTATCCTGCCTTCAGAGGTTCAACCTATATTTGTCCAGTTGAATTATACACTGTTTTCTAACCCTGAATTAATGAGCATTTTACAAGTGCTCACTCCATGCCAGCCACTGTGTGAAGTGATAGAGATAAAAACAGAAGCAAGAAAGTCCTCTCCCATCAAGAGGCTTAAAATCCAACAAGGGAAGGCAATACACATAGGAGAATGAGTTTTCCAGGAATGGTAGTATTCATATGATTACTGTTCTAAGCGGGGGGGAGCTCAGTACATGGGGGGGGGGGGGGGGGGGTAAATAAAAAGAAAGAAGAAACAATGAGAAAGATATAAATAATTGAAAACACGAATACAA